>NW_027102596.1:300000-509678 GCF_035609145.1 Eleutherodactylus coqui | reverse complement strand
GACACTGCTTATAATCCACATCACAGGCCCCTCACAGACTGAGGGTACATTCACACGAATGTATATCGGCTCGGTTTTCACGCCGAGCCGATATACGTCGTCCTCATCTGCGGGGGGGGGGGGGAGGCTGGAAGAGCCAGGAGCGAGAACTGAGCTCCCACCTCCTCTCTGCCTCCTCTCCACCCCTTCTCCGCCCCTCTGCCATGCTGTCCATTGGTTTCTACAGTAACATAACAGCGCCCTCTATTGGTTTTACAGAAACGTGCTGCACCTCCTATTGGAATTACCCAAATTACAGCACCATGGAGATTAGCGGGTCACCTCCCAGTTCTCCATCTTTTTGCCCTAATTTTCTCTAGGGTGGTTTCAAACCGGCGGGAAAGTCGCGCCAATTTTACCCGATGCGTTGGTTATTGAAAAAAAAAGCAGATTCCGCAGCCAATGCTGAGGTAAAATGAAAGCTGTGCTGTGATTGGTTGCTATTTTTTATACTGTTAAGGTAACATGAAAGCTGTGCTGTGATTGGTTGCTATATATTATACTGCTGAGGCAACATGAAAGCTGTGCTGTGATTGGTTGATACTTCTTATACTACTCAGGTTACATGAAAGCTGTGCTGCGATTGGTTGCTATATATTATACCGGGAAGATCCTAGCAATACTGAGAATAATGAAAATAAAACACATCATAGGTTGAAGAAATTATACGCACGGCACGTCTTTTCTTCAGCCTTACATGACTATATATCTATATTTGTATACATCCATATATTTGGGTAGAAATCCATAAAAATATATATCGATATATATATGTATTTCTATATATTTATATAGATATTTATCTATACACAGAGACAGATAGATAGATAGATAGATAGATAGATAGATAGATAGATAGATAGATAGATAGATAGATAGATAGATAGACTGCATGGAATAACCCTGGATGTCTGACAGTTGAAGCTGACTGGTGATGTCATTAAGGCTCTATTTTGACACGTACAGCTTGGAACCATAAACACTCATGCATGGCAGCCATTTACAGCCAGTCTCCATTGGAGATGGAATTGGGCAGAAATGTACTGGCCTATCTTCCTATTCTGACTCAATAACATGGCTGTAAGCGTATCGGCTGAAGTAACTTCTCTTGTAGTTATGAACCAGTACTCACAGAAGATATATGTTGTCAGACAGCATCCAACTCGACTGCAGAGGCATGTCAGAAGATTCCAGGGTTTATTCAGGTAGAAATCTTGTATAATGCACATTCAGCAGTAGGTAAAAAGAATGATGATTAGCCAAAGCACAGAGTAGAGACCTAGCACATAGGCTATAGACAGGAAACTTCCTAGCAGGAGGAAAAGGAGGAGTTATGCAATACAGGGGGTACAGAGGACCAGAAGGGACAAACTAAAGAAGGCAAACACTTGCAGATACAGTACAGGTTATACATGTCAATGAATAGAGTCAGGTAGATGAGACATGACACTTCCCAAGACGCCACAGCAGCCGGACAAATTGTATGTTTGACAGAATGGCTGTTTTATTCAGCCCATAAAGGTGACTACCCACTACAGTTCTTTTTTTCACTGCGAAATTCACAGCAGTTTTTTTTCTGCAGGCGTCTATGGGACTTGTAATGTTAAAATCGCAATCGCGCAAAATCGCGATTTTAACTGGAAGCAAAACAACAACACACACCCCCTACGTCTGTATGCTCCACGTATTCGGGTCATGGGCGTATGTACAGTGGATGCGGTCGCACCTGGGGCCCGGAGCCCTAGGGGGCCCATAAAGTCTCTCTTTCCCACATTGTAAACCAATGCTATCAATGAAGCTTTATAGTTGGGGGCCCAGTTCCAGACTTCGTACTGGGGCCCCACAGCTTCAAGTTACACCTCCGGATTAGGATAATGCTAGGCCATTCCAACCAGCCTGTGTGAGTGACCTACAGTCGCTGCTAGTTCAAAAGCGGCAAGCATGCAGGCTGGCCCCTGATGCGTGCTTCAGAGCCAACGCTTCTAGATGGAGCGACATTCGGGGAGCAAAGAACTCCAATGAACGGATGTCTACTTTAAAAGGATGTATTGCTTTATTCAATGCCTAGACACAGCAACAGTTCAACCGCTCGATAAAGACCGCAGTCAATAAAGGAAATAAAGAAATGTGTCTGTTTAATGTAAACTTGCATGGGAAACGTTTGCGAGCCACTGACTGACTGAATGCTGCTGGTGCCGCTGCTGCATGTCTGAAACTTGGTCTGACGTTACATGCACCACCAGGAATAAGGCCTTGCCTATAAGCATTCCCCAGCTGGCAAAAACGGAACATCCCTGCCTATTCCTCACCGTGGAAGGACAGAACCTACCTTTTTAAAAAAAAATAAAAAAAATAGGCCACAGCGGCAGCCAACTGGATTTTGGTAGGCCGCTGTCTCCCCCTTGTGTGCTGCATTCAAAATGCACTCTGCTAAAAATAAAAAGGATCCAGTTCTGTGGCTTCTCGGAGGAGATAGGGGTTCCCCCACCTCCCGTCTCCGAGCTGCAGCGGAGACTGACTAACATGGCTGCCAAGTCTGGTATTTATACTTCTAAATTGATGACATCACAATGCAGTGACATCAGCCTGCCAGACACCTGGCTCATTTGCATACAGTGTGTATGTATGTATGTATGAATGAATGAATGAATCTATCTATTTATTAATTATGTAGATTATAGATATAGATTATATCTGAATTATAGATTTTGTGCATATAGATAAAAGATAGATTTTAGATGAGATATATATATATATATATATTTATATATCTACATACATACACAAACACATATAGCTGTATTATGTATATATGTAGATTCTATAATGTATGTTGATTATATAATAGATCTATTGATTGATAGATAGATAATCCATAGATCTATTATATAATTAATATACATGATAGAATCTACATAGATATAAATAATCTAAAATCTATCATCTGGATATAATGTATGTCTATAATGTACACTATCTATCTATCGCTATACAAATAGCAAGATTTATTTCTCTATATTATCTATAGTTATGGATGGGTGGATGGATGGATTTATTTATGTATGGCGGGAAAAAAAAAAAAAAAGGCCTGCTGTACATTTAAACTTCTTCAGATGACCATGCTGATCTATTCTTATTCTTACTAGGGTCTACTGATGCCAGCCCAGGGGAAGCCAATTTTCCTCATTTTTGGGAAAAAGTTTCCGTCCGTCCCCACTCGAAATGCGTCCACCAAAAGAGATCTCTCAAAACGACCGACGGACGCACCTTCAGAGGCAAACTAGTGCTTGCTTCTAGTGTCATCGCGTGCTTAACCATCCTGCGTAGGGAGGTGACGAGTCCTGCAGGCTCTGCAAGCCTAGGATGCGTGAGCACGGTGCAAGAGGAAGGACTGAGGAGGATGTGAGGGGGTGCGGTTGAGAAAGCGTTGGGTGGGGCTATGCAGAGGTCTTCCAGCTCCCTCAGTGCATTGTGGGTGCGCCCGGAGTGCTGCCTGAGCGTGTTGCATCTGATACGTCCCCTATCTGGGGATCATATATTAAAGGGAGCATAGGTGCAGCACGTTTCTGTAAAACCAATAGAGGGCGCTGCAATGTTACTGTAGAAACCAATGGACTGCATGGCAGGTAGCTATACATAGATTTTAATGACGACGACTGCCAAGGCTAAAGCCCGTGTATATTCCATAGACTATAGCTATCTCCAGGATAGCTGCATGCACAGTCGCGCCATTGTCTCACACGGCTGCTTTCATTCCGCGCTTCCTGACAAGGCAATGTACGCATACGTCACTAGTGACGTATGCGTACATTGACCTGAAGGAAGCGGAAGGTAGCGCAATGTACGCTTTTTGACCGGATGGAGGAAAATCGGGTTGCTGGAGGTCACGTGACCGAAGTGACAAGCGGCTCCAGGAGAAGATTTGGGATAAGAAGAAGAGGTAAGCAGGCTGCCTGGGGAGCAATAGGTAAGTATATATTTTTTTGTTTTTAATGACAGAACCCCTTTAAGGCTCTTTTATGACACTTTTCGAACCGTGGTATGGTTACATGTGGGGAGTGTGGTGACAATACGGTTACACTAGGAAAGTGGGCTTACATGAGGGGAGCGTGGAGGTGGTGCGGCTACACAAGGGGACTGTGATGGAACCCCTAACAATAATCTGTGCCGTGTCATTTCCATAAATGTCATAGAAGGTAATGAAAATGAAGTGAACAGTTTAGCATACAGTAATTCCCCTTTCACATGGGCCAAAACTCTCACTTACCCAAAGTAAGCTCTGTTAGACTACACATGTGATACTGGACAATGCACCCATCCTCAGCCCTAGTTGGCCTGTGGTTCACATTCCTATGTGGGTCAGAAGCGGTGTTGTGTCTCCTTAAGGAGAGCACCCAAAAAGTATGTGGAGACACCCATGGGGTAAATGGGTCAGGGGATGGTATAGTCACTACCCAAGCACTGCACACAGAAGAGGGGTTTGAAAACCTAAAAAATGAGTAAGAAAGCTTATAAGGTGATGCTAGCTCCTCTGGGATATCTATGCAAATAAGGATAAGACAATACCTCTATAGCGCCATCTATTGGATGCAGCATTCCTTCAAATCCAAGTGATTTATCACAAGCCTTAACAATGATTGGGAATATTAAACCAAGCCAGGAAGCCATGCACAGACACACTGTTTCAGGGCGAGCACCCACTGGCGTTTGCGTTTTCCGCGGGGAAAAAACGCAGCGTTTTCGCCGCGTTTCCCGCGTTTTTCCGCCCGTTTTCCGCGGCGTTTTTCGCGGCGTTTTCGCGGCTTTTCTATTAATTTCCATGGAGAAAAATAAGGACACATATGCAACTGACAGCTCCTATGTTAAAAACGCAAACGCAACGCAAAAAAAACGCCAGTGGACAGGAACACATGTTATCTCTATGCCTGTGCAGGGAAAACGCAAAACGCAAAACGCAAAACGCAGGTAAAAAAACGCCAGTGGGTGCTCGCCCTCATGGTGATTGGCCCTCCTCAGTGTGCAGCAGGCTTCTGGCTTAGGGTGCATTCACACGAACGTATATCGGCTCGGTTTTCACGCCGAGCCGATAGACGTTGTCTTCATATGCGGGGGGGGGGGGAGGCTGGAAGAGCCCAGGAGCAGGAACTGAGCTCCCGCCCCTCTCCACCCCTCTGCACTATTTGCAATGGGGAGAGGCGGAACAGGGGCAGGGCTAATACCTGGAACTTAGCCCCGCCTCCGCTCTGCCTCCTCTCATTGTAAATAGTGCAGAGGGGCGGAGAGGAGGCAGAGAGGGGGCGGGAGCTCAGTTCCTGCTCCTGCGCTCTTCCAGCCTCCACCCCCTGCACATGAGGACAACGTATATCGGCTTGGCATGAAAACCAAGCCGATATACGTTCGTGTGAATGCACCCTTAGTCTGTGAGGGGCCTGTGATGTGGATTATAAGCCGTGTCGTATCTCCTTAAGGTGAGCACCCGAAAAGTGTGTGGAGACACCTAGGGGGTGAGTGAGTCAGGGGATACGGAGATACGACACTGCTTATAATCCACATCACAGGCCCCTCACAGACTGAGGGTACATTCACACGAATGTATATCGGCTCGGTTTTCACGCCGAGCCGATATACGTCGTCCTCATCTGCGGGGGGGGGGGGGGGGGGGGAGGCTGGAAGAGCCAGGAGCGAGAACTGAGCTCCCACCTCCTCTCTGCCTCCTCTCCACCCCTTCTCCGCCCCTCTGCCATGCTGTCCATTGGTTTCTACAGTAACATAACAGCGCCCTCTATTGGTTTTACAGAAACGTGCTGCACCTCCTATTGGAATTACCCAAATTACAGCACCATGGAGATTAGCGGGTCACCTCCCAGTTCTCCATCTTTTTGCCCTAATTTTCTCTAGGGTGGTTTCAAACCGGCGGGAAAGTCGCGCCAATTTTACCCGATGCGTTGGTTATTGAAAAAAAAAGCAGATTCCGCAGCCAATGCTGAGGTAAAATGAAAGCTGTGCTGTGATTGGTTGCTATTTTTTATACTGTTAAGGTAACATGAAAGCTGTGCTGTGATTGGTTGCTATATATTATACTGCTGAGGCAACATGAAAGCTGTGCTGTGATTGGTTGATACTTCTTATACTACTCAGGTTACATGAAAGCTGTGCTGCGATTGGTTGCTATATATTATACCGGGAAGATCCTAGCAATACTGAGAATAATGAAAATAAAACACATCATAGGTTGAAGAAATTATACGCACGGCACGTCTTTTCTTCAGCCTTACATGACTATATATCTATATATGTATACATCCATATATTTGGGTAGAAATCCATAAAAATATATATCGATATATATATGTATTTCTATATATTTATATAGATATTTATCTATACACAGAGACAGATAGATAGATAGATAGATAGATAGATAGATAGATAGATAGATAGATAGATAGATAGATAGATAGATAGATAGATAGATAGATAGACTGCATGGAATAACCCTGGATGTCTGACAGTTGAAGCTGACTGGTGATGTCATTAAGGCTCTATTTTGACACGTACAGCTTGGAACCATAAACACTCATGCATGGCAGCCATTTACAGCCAGTCTCCATTGGAGATGGAATTGGGCAGAAATGTACTGGCCTATCTTCCTATTCTGACTCAATAACATGGCTGTAAGCGTATCGGCTGAAGTAACTTCTCTTGTAGTTATGAACCAGTACTCACAGAAGATATATGTTGTCAGACAGCATCCAACTCGACTGCAGAGGCATGTCAGAAGATTCCAGGGTTTATTCAGGTAGAAATCTTGTATAATGCACATTCAGCAGTAGGTAAAAAGAATGATGATTAGCCAAAGCACAGAGTAGAGACCTAGCACATAGGCTATAGACAGGAAACTCCCTAGCAGGAGGAAAAGGAGGAGTTATGCAATACAGGGGGTACAGAGGACCAGAAGGGACAAACTAAAGAAGGCAAACACTTGCAGATACAGTACAGGTTATACATGTCAATGAATAGAGTCAGGTAGATGAGACATGACACTTCCCAAGACGCCACAGCAGCCGGACAAATTGTATGTTTGACAGAATGGCTGTTTTATTCAGCCCATAAAGGTGACTACCCACTACAGTTCTTTTTTTCACTGCGAAATTCACAGCAGTTTTTTTTCTGCAGGCGTCTATGGGACTTGTAATGTTAAAATCGCAATCGCGCAAAATCGCGATTTTAACTGGAAGCAAAACAACAACACACACCCCCTACGTCTGTATGCTCCACGTATTCGGGTCATGGGCGTATGTACAGTGGATGCGGTCGCACCTGGGGCCCGGAGCCCTAGGGGGCCCATAAAGTCTCTCTTTCCCACATTGTAAACCAATGCTATCAATGAAGCTTTATAGTTGGGGGCCCAGTTCCAGACTTCGTACTGGGGCCCCACAGCTTCAAGTTACACCTCCGGATTAGGATAATGCTAGGCCATTCCAACCAGCCTGTGTGAGTGACCTACAGTCGCTGCTAGTTCAAAAGCGGCAAGCATGCAGGCTGGCCCCTGATGCGTGCTTCAGAGCCAACGCTTCTAGATGGAGCGACATTCGGGGAGCAAAGAACTCCAATGAACGGATGTCTACTTTAAAAGGATGTATTGCTTTATTCAATGCCTAGACACAGCAACAGTTCAACCGCTCGATAAAGACCGCAGTCAATAAAGGAAATAAAGAAATGTGTCTGTTTAATGTAAACTTGCATGGGAAACGTTTGCGAGCCACTGACTGACTGAATGCTGCTGGTGCCGCTGCTGCATGTCTGAAACTTGGTCTGACGTTACATGCACCACCAGGAATAAGGCCTTGCCTATAAGCATTCCCCAGCTGGCAAAAACGGAACATCCCTGCCTATTCCTCACCGTGGAAGGACAGAACCTACCTTTTTAAAAAAAAATAAAAAAAATAGGCCACAGCGGCAGCCAACTGGATTTTGGTAGGCCGCTGTCTCCCCCTTGTGTGCTGCATTCAAAATGCACTCTGCTAAAAATAAAAAGGATCCAGTTCTGTGGCTTCTCGGAGGAGATAGGGGTTCCCCCACCTCCCGTCTCCGAGCTGCAGCGGAGACTGACTAACATGGCTGCCAAGTCTGGTATTTATACTTCTAAATTGATGACATCACAATGCAGTGACATCAGCCTGCCAGACACCTGGCTCATTTGCATACAGTGTGTATGTATGTATGTATGAATGAATGAATGAATCTATCTATTTATTAATTATGTAGATTATAGATATAGATTATATCTGAATTATAGATTTTGTGCATATAGATAAAAGATAGATTTTAGATGAGATATATATATATATATATATTTATATATCTACATACATACACAAACACATATAGCTGTATTATGTATATATGTAGATTCTATAATGTATGTTGATTATATAATAGATCTATTGATTGATAGATAGATAATCCATAGATCTATTATATAATTAATATACATGATAGAATCTACATAGATATAAATAATCTAAAATCTATCATCTGGATATAATGTATGTCTATAATGTACACTATCTATCTATCGCTATACAAATAGCAAGATTTATTTCTCTATATTATCTATAGTTATGGATGGGTGGATGGATGGATTTATTTATGTATGGCGGGAAAAAAAAAAAAAAAGGCCTGCTGTACATTTAAACTTCTTCAGATGACCATGCTGATCTATTCTTATTCTTACTAGGGTCTACTGATGCCAGCCCAGGGGAAGCCAATTTTCCTCATTTTTGGGAAAAAGTTTCCGTCCGTCCCCACTCGAAATGCGTCCACCAAAAGAGATCTCTCAAAACGACCGACGGACGCACCTTCAGAGGCAAACTAGTGCTTGCTTCTAGTGTCATCGCGTGCTTAACCATCCTGCGTAGGGAGGTGACGAGTCCTGCAGGCTCTGCAAGCCTAGGATGCGTGAGCACGGTGCAAGAGGAAGGACTGAGGAGGATGTGAGGGGGTGCGGTTGAGAAAGCGTTGGGTGGGGCTATGCAGAGGTCTTCCAGCTCCCTCAGTGCATTGTGGGTGCGCCCGGAGTGCTGCCTGAGCGTGTTGCATCTGATACGTCCCCTATCTGGGGATCATATATTAAAGGGAGCATAGGTGCAGCACGTTTCTGTAAAACCAATAGAGGGCGCTGCAATGTTACTGTAGAAACCAATGGACTGCATGGCAGGTAGCTATACATAGATTTTAATGACGACGACTGCCAAGGCTAAAGCCCGTGTATATTCCATAGACTATAGCTATCTCCAGGATAGCTGCATGCACAGTCGCGCCATTGTCTCACACGGCTGCTTTCATTCCGCGCTTCCTGACAAGGCAATGTACGCATACGTCACTAGTGACGTATGCGTACATTGACCTGAAGGAAGCGGAAGGTAGCGCAATGTACGCTTTTTGACCGGATGGAGGAAAATCGGGTTGCTGGAGGTCACGTGACCGAAGTGACAAGCGGCTCCAGGAGAAGATTTGGGATAAGAAGAAGAGGTAAGCAGGCTGCCTGGGGAGCAATAGGTAAGTATATATTTTTTTGTTTTTAATGACAGAACCCCTTTAAGGCTCTTTTATGACACTTTTCGAACCGTGGTATGGTTACATGTGGGGAGTGTGGTGACAATACGGTTACACTAGGAAAGTGGGCTTACATGAGGGGAGCGTGGAGGTGGTGCGGCTACACAAGGGGACTGTGATGGAACCCCTAACAATAATCTGTGCCGTGTCATTTCCATAAATGTCATAGAAGGTAATGAAAATGAAGTGAACAGTTTAGCATACAGTAATTCCCCTTTCACATGGGCCAAAACTCTCACTTACCCAAAGTAAGCTCTGTTAGACTACACATGTGATACTGGACAATGCACCCATCCTCAGCCCTAGTTGGCCTGTGGTTCACATTCCTATGTGGGTCAGAAGCGGTGTTGTGTCTCCTTAAGGAGAGCACCCAAAAAGTATGTGGAGACACCCATGGGGTAAATGGGTCAGGGGATGGTATAGTCACTACCCAAGCACTGCACACAGAAGAGGGGTTTGAAAACCTAAAAAATGAGTAAGAAAGCTTATAAGGTGATGCTAGCTCCTCTGGGATATCTATGCAAATAAGGATAAGACAATACCTCTATAGCGCCATCTATTGGATGCAGCATTCCTTCAAATCCAAGTGATTTATCACAAGCCTTAACAATGATTGGGAATATTAAACCAAGCCAGGAAGCCATGCACAGACACACTGTTTCAGGGCGAGCACCCACTGGCGTTTGCGTTTTCCGCGGGGAAAAAACGCAGCGTTTTCGCCGCGTTTCCCGCGTTTTTCCGCCCGTTTTCCGCGGCGTTTTTCGCGGCGTTTTCGCGGCTTTTCTATTAATTTCCATGGAGAAAAATAAGGACACATATGCAACTGACAGCTCCTATGTTAAAAACGCAAACGCAACGCAAAAAAAACGCCAGTGGACAGGAACACATGTTATCTCTATGCCTGTGCAGGGAAAACGCAAAACGCAAAACGCAAAACGCAGGTAAAAAAACGCCAGTGGGTGCTCGCCCTCATGGTGATTGGCCCTCCTCAGTGTGCAGCAGGCTTCTGGCTTAGGGTGCATTCACACGAACGTATATCGGCTCGGTTTTCACGCCGAGCCGATAGACGTTGTCTTCATATGCGGGGGGGGGGGAGGCTGGAAGAGCCCAGGAGCAGGAACTGAGCTCCCGCCCCTCTCCACCCCTCTGCACTATTTGCAATGGGGAGAGGCGGAACAGGGGCAGGGCTAATACCTGGAACTTAGCCCCGCCTCCGCTCTGCCTCCTCTCATTGTAAATAGTGCAGAGGGGCGGAGAGGAGGCAGAGAGGGGGCGGGAGCTCAGTTCCTGCTCCTGCGCTCTTCCAGCCTCCACCCCCTGCACATGAGGACAACGTATATCGGCTTGGCATGAAAACCAAGCCGATATACGTTCGTGTGAATGCACCCTTAGTCTGTGAGGGGCCTGTGATGTGGATTATAAGCCGTGTCGTATCTCCTTAAGGTGAGCACCCGAAAAGTGTGTGGAGACACCTAGGGGGTGAGTGAGTCAGGGGATACGGAGATACGACACTGCTTATAATCCACATCACAGGCCCCTCACAGACTGAGGGTACATTCACACGAATGTATATCGGCTCGGTTTTCACGCCGAGCCGATATACGTCGTCCTCATCTGCGGGGGGGGGGGGGGAGGCTGGAAGAGCCAGGAGCGAGAACTGAGCTCCCACCTCCTCTCTGCCTCCTCTCCACCCCTTCTCCGCCCCTCTGCCATGCTGTCCATTGGTTTCTACAGTAACATAACAGCGCCCTCTATTGGTTTTACAGAAACGTGCTGCACCTCCTATTGGAATTACCCAAATTACAGCACCATGGAGATTAGCGGGTCACCTCCCAGTTCTCCATCTTTTTGCCCTAATTTTCTCTAGGGTGGTTTCAAACCGGCGGGAAAGTCGCGCCAATTTTACCCGATGCGTTGGTTATTGAAAAAAAAAGCAGATTCCGCAGCCAATGCTGAGGTAAAATGAAAGCTGTGCTGTGATTGGTTGCTATTTTTTATACTGTTAAGGTAACATGAAAGCTGTGCTGTGATTGGTTGCTATATATTATACTGCTGAGGCAACATGAAAGCTGTGCTGTGATTGGTTGATACTTCTTATACTACTCAGGTTACATGAAAGCTGTGCTGCGATTGGTTGCTATATATTATACCGGGAAGATCCTAGCAATACTGAGAATAATGAAAATAAAACACATCATAGGTTGAAGAAATTATACGCACGGCACGTCTTTTCTTCAGCCTTACATGACTATATATCTATATATGTATACATCCATATATTTGGGTAGAAATCCATAAAAATATATATCGATATATATATGTATTTCTATATATTTATATAGATATTTATCTATACACAGAGACAGATAGATAGATAGATAGATAGATAGATAGATAGATAGATAGATAGATAGATAGATAGATAGATAGATAGATAGATAGATAGACTGCATGGAATAACCCTGGATGTCTGACAGTTGAAGCTGACTGGTGATGTCATTAAGGCTCTATTTTGACACGTACAGCTTGGAACCATAAACACTCATGCATGGCAGCCATTTACAGCCAGTCTCCATTGGAGATGGAATTGGGCAGAAATGTACTGGCCTATCTTCCTATTCTGACTCAATAACATGGCTGTAAGCGTATCGGCTGAAGTAACTTCTCTTGTAGTTATGAACCAGTACTCACAGAAGATATATGTTGTCAGACAGCATCCAACTCGACTGCAGAGGCATGTCAGAAGATTCCAGGGTTTATTCAGGTAGAAATCTTGTATAATGCACATTCAGCAGTAGGTAAAAAGAATGATGATTAGCCAAAGCACAGAGTAGAGACCTAGCACATAGGCTATAGACAGGAAACTCCCTAGCAGGAGGAAAAGGAGGAGTTATGCAATACAGGGGGTACAGAGGACCAGAAGGGACAAACTAAAGAAGGCAAACACTTGCAGATACAGTACAGGTTATACATGTCAATGAATAGAGTCAGGTAGATGAGACATGACACTTCCCAAGACGCCACAGCAGCCGGACAAATTGTATGTTTGACAGAATGGCTGTTTTATTCAGCCCATAAAGGTGACTACCCACTACAGTTCTTTTTTTCACTGCGAAATTCACAGCAGTTTTTTTTCTGCAGGCGTCTATGGGACTTGTAATGTTAAAATCGCAATCGCGCAAAATCGCGATTTTAACTGGAAGCAAAACAACAACACACACCCCCTACGTCTGTATGCTCCACGTATTCGGGTCATGGGCGTATGTACAGTGGATGCGGTCGCACCTGGGGCCCGGAGCCCTAGGGGGCCCATAAAGTCTCTCTTTCCCACATTGTAAACCAATGCTATCAATGAAGCTTTATAGTTGGGGGCCCAGTTCCAGACTTCGTACTGGGGCCCCACAGCTTCAAGTTACACCTCCGGATTAGGATAATGCTAGGCCATTCCAACCAGCCTGTGTGAGTGACCTACAGTCGCTGCTAGTTCAAAAGCGGCAAGCATGCAGGCTGGCCCCTGATGCGTGCTTCAGAGCCAACGCTTCTAGATGGAGCGACATTCGGGGAGCAAAGAACTCCAATGAACGGATGTCTACTTTAAAAGGATGTATTGCTTTATTCAATGCCTAGACACAGCAACAGTTCAACCGCTCGATAAAGACCGCAGTCAATAAAGGAAATAAAGAAATGTGTCTGTTTAATGTAAACTTGCATGGGAAACGTTTGCGAGCCACTGACTGACTGAATGCTGCTGGTGCCGCTGCTGCATGTCTGAAACTTGGTCTGACGTTACATGCACCACCAGGAATAAGGCCTTGCCTATAAGCATTCCCCAGCTGGCAAAAACGGAACATCCCTGCCTATTCCTCACCGTGGAAGGACAGAACCTACCTTTTTAAAAAAAAATAAAAAAAATAGGCCACAGCGGCAGCCAACTGGATTTTGGTAGGCCGCTGTCTCCCCCTTGTGTGCTGCATTCAAAATGCACTCTGCTAAAAATAAAAAGGATCCAGTTCTGTGGCTTCTCGGAGGAGATAGGGGTTCCCCCACCTCCCGTCTCCGAGCTGCAGCGGAGACTGACTAACATGGCTGCCAAGTCTGGTATTTATACTTCTAAATTGATGACATCACAATGCAGTGACATCAGCCTGCCAGACACCTGGCTCATTTGCATACAGTGTGTATGTATGTATGTATGAATGAATGAATGAATCTATCTATTTATTAATTATGTAGATTATAGATATAGATTATATCTGAATTATAGATTTTGTGCATATAGATAAAAGATAGATTTTAGATGAGATATATATATATATATATATTTATATATCTACATACATACACAAACACATATAGCTGTATTATGTATATATGTAGATTCTATAATGTATGTTGATTATATAATAGATCTATTGATTGATAGATAGATAATCCATAGATCTATTATATAATTAATATACATGATAGAATCTACATAGATATAAATAATCTAAAATCTATCATCTGGATATAATGTATGTCTATAATGTACACTATCTATCTATCGCTATACAAATAGCAAGATTTATTTCTCTATATTATCTATAGTTATGGATGGGTGGATGGATGGATTTATTTATGTATGGCGGGAAAAAAAAAAAAAAAGGCCTGCTGTACATTTAAACTTCTTCAGATGACCATGCTGATCTATTCTTATTCTTACTAGGGTCTACTGATGCCAGCCCAGGGGAAGCCAATTTTCCTCATTTTTGGGAAAAAGTTTCCGTCCGTCCCCACTCGAAATGCGTCCACCAAAAGAGATCTCTCAAAACGACCGACGGACGCACCTTCAGAGGCAAACTAGTGCTTGCTTCTAGTGTCATCGCGTGCTTAACCATCCTGCGTAGGGAGGTGACGAGTCCTGCAGGCTCTGCAAGCCTAGGATGCGTGAGCACGGTGCAAGAGGAAGGACTGAGGAGGATGTGAGGGGGTGCGGTTGAGAAAGCGTTGGGTGGGGCTATGCAGAGGTCTTCCAGCTCCCTCAGTGCATTGTGGGTGCGCCCGGAGTGCTGCCTGAGCGTGTTGCATCTGATACGTCCCCTATCTGGGGATCATATATTAAAGGGAGCATAGGTGCAGCACGTTTCTGTAAAACCAATAGAGGGCGCTGCAATGTTACTGTAGAAACCAATGGACTGCATGGCAGGTAGCTATACATAGATTTTAATGACGACGACTGCCAAGGCTAAAGCCCGTGTATATTCCATAGACTATAGCTATCTCCAGGATAGCTGCATGCACAGTCGCGCCATTGTCTCACACGGCTGCTTTCATTCCGCGCTTCCTGACAAGGCAATGTACGCATACGTCACTAGTGACGTATGCGTACATTGACCTGAAGGAAGCGGAAGGTAGCGCAATGTACGCTTTTTGACCGGATGGAGGAAAATCGGGTTGCTGGAGGTCACGTGACCGAAGTGACAAGCGGCTCCAGGAGAAGATTTGGGATAAGAAGAAGAGGTAAGCAGGCTGCCTGGGGAGCAATAGGTAAGTATATCTTTTTTTGTTTTTAATGACAGAACCCCTTTAAGGCTCTTTTATGACACTTTTCGAACCGTGGTATGGTTACATGTGGGGAGTGTGGTGACAATACGGTTACACTAGGAAAGTGGGCTTACATGAGGGGAGCGTGGAGGTGGTGCGGCTACACAAGGGGACTGTGATGGAACCCCTAACAATAATCTGTGCCGTGTCATTTCCATAAATGTCATAGAAGGTAATGAAAATGAAGTGAACAGTTTAGCATACAGTAATTCCCCTTTCACATGGGCCAAAACTCTCACTTACCCAAAGTAAGCTCTGTTAGACTACACATGTGATACTGGACAATGCACCCATCCTCAGCCCTAGTTGGCCTGTGGTTCACATTCCTATGTGGGTCAGAAGCGGTGTTGTGTCTCCTTAAGGAGAGCACCCAAAAAGTATGTGGAGACACCCATGGGGTAAATGGGTCAGGGGATGGTATAGTCACTACCCAAGCACTGCACACAGAAGAGGGGTTTGAAAACCTAAAAAATGAGTAAGAAAGCTTATAAGGTGATGCTAGCTCCTCTGGGATATCTATGCAAATAAGGATAAGACAATACCTCTATAGCGCCATCTATTGGATGCAGCATTCCTTCAAATCCAAGTGATTTATCACAAGCCTTAACAATGATTGGGAATATTAAACCAAGCCAGGAAGCCATGCACAGACACACTGTTTCAGGGCGAGCACCCACTGGCGTTTGCGTTTTCCGCGGGGAAAAAACGCAGCGTTTTCGCCGCGTTTCCCGCGTTTTTCCGCCCGTTTTCCGCGGCGTTTTTCGCGGCGTTTTCGCGGCTTTTCTATTAATTTCCATGGAGAAAAATAAGGACACATATGCAACTGACAGCTCCTATGTTAAAAACGCAAACGCAACGCAAAAAAAACGCCAGTGGACAGGAACACATGTTATCTCTATGCCTGTGCAGGGAAAACGCAAAACGCAAAACGCAAAACGCAGGTAAAAAAACGCCAGTGGGTGCTCGCCCTCATGGTGATTGGCCCTCCTCAGTGTGCAGCAGGCTTCTGGCTTAGGGTGCATTCACACGAACGTATATCGGCTCGGTTTTCACGCCGAGCCGATAGACGTTGTCTTCATATGCGGGGGGGGGGGGAGGCTGGAAGAGCCCAGGAGCAGGAACTGAGCTCCCGCCCCTCTCCACCCCTCTGCACTATTTGCAATGGGGAGAGGCGGAACAGGGGCAGGGCTAATACCTGGAACTTAGCCCCGCCTCCGCTCTGCCTCCTCTCATTGTAAATAGTGCAGAGGGGCGGAGAGGAGGCAGAGAGGGGGCGGGAGCTCAGTTCCTGCTCCTGCGCTCTTCCAGCCTCCACCCCCTGCACATGAGGACAACGTATATCGGCTTGGCATGAAAACCAAGCCGATATACGTTCGTGTGAATGCACCCTTAGTCTGTGAGGGGCCTGTGATGTGGATTATAAGCCGTGTCGTATCTCCTTAAGGTGAGCACCCGAAAAGTGTGTGGAGACACCTAGGGGGTGAGTGAGTCAGGGGATACGGAGATACGACACTGCTTATAATCCACATCACAGGCCCCTCACAGACTGAGGGTACATTCACACGAATGTATATCGGCTCGGTTTTCACGCCGAGCCGATATACGTCGTCCTCATCTGCGGGGGGGGGGGGGGAGGCTGGAAGAGCCAGGAGCGAGAACTGAGCTCCCACCTCCTCTCTGCCTCCTCTCCACCCCTTCTCCGCCCCTCTGCCATGCTGTCCATTGGTTTCTACAGTAACATAACAGCGCCCTCTATTGGTTTTACAGAAACGTGCTGCACCTCCTATTGGAATTACCCAAATTACAGCACCATGGAGATTAGCGGGTCACCTCCCAGTTCTCCATCTTTTTGCCCTAATTTTCTCTAGGGTGGTTTCAAACCGGCGGGAAAGTCGCGCCAATTTTACCCGATGCGTTGGTTATTGAAAAAAAAAGCAGATTCCGCAGCCAATGCTGAGGTAAAATGAAAGCTGTGCTGTGATTGGTTGCTATTTTTTATACTGTTAAGGTAACATGAAAGCTGTGCTGTGATTGGTTGCTATATATTATACTGCTGAGGCAACATGAAAGCTGTGCTGTGATTGGTTGATACTTCTTATACTACTCAGGTTACATGAAAGCTGTGCTGCGATTGGTTGCTATATATTATACCGGGAAGATCCTAGCAATACTGAGAATAATGAAAATAAAACACATCATAGGTTGAAGAAATTATACGCACGGCACGTCTTTTCTTCAGCCTTACATGACTATATATCTATATTTGTATACATCCATATATTTGGGTAGAAATCCATAAAAATATATATCGATATATATATGTATTTCTATATATTTATATAGATATTTATCTATACACAGAGACAGATAGATAGATAGATAGATAGATAGATAGATAGATAGATAGATAGATAGACTGCATGGAATAACCCTGGATGTCTGACAGTTGAAGCTGACTGGTGATGTCATTAAGGCTCTATTTTGACACGTACAGCTTGGAACCATAAACACTCATGCATGGCAGCCATTTACAGCCAGTCTCCATTGGAGATGGAATTGGGCAGAAATGTACTGGCCTATCTTCCTATTCTGACTCAATAACATGGCTGTAAGCGTATCGGCTGAAGTAACTTCTCTTGTAGTTATGAACCAGTACTCACAGAAGATATATGTTGTCAGACAGCATCCAACTCGACTGCAGAGGCATGTCAGAAGATTCCAGGGTTTATTCAGGTAGAAATCTTGTATAATGCACATTCAGCAGTAGGTAAAAAGAATGATGATTAGCCAAAGCACAGAGTAGAGACCTAGCACATAGGCTATAGACAGGAAACTTCCTAGCAGGAGGAAAAGGAGGAGTTATGCAATACAGGGGGTACAGAGGACCAGAAGGGACAAACTAAAGAAGGCAAACACTTGCAGATACAGTACAGGTTATACATGTCAATGAATAGAGTCAGGTAGATGAGACATGACACTTCCCAAGACGCCACAGCAGCCGGACAAATTGTATGTTTGACAGAATGGCTGTTTTATTCAGCCCATAAAGGTGACTACCCACTACAGTTCTTTTTTTCACTGCGAAATTCACAGCAGTTTTTTTTCTGCAGGCGTCTATGGGACTTGTAATGTTAAAATCGCAATCGCGCAAAATCGCGATTTTAACTGGAAGCAAAACAACAACACACACCCCCTACGTCTGTATGCTCCACGTATTCGGGTCATGGGCGTATGTACAGTGGATGCGGTCGCACCTGGGGCCCGGAGCCCTAGGGGGCCCATAAAGTCTCTCTTTCCCACATTGTAAACCAATGCTATCAATGAAGCTTTATAGTTGGGGGCCCAGTTCCAGACTTCGTACTGGGGCCCCACAGCTTCAAGTTACACCTCCGGATTAGGATAATGCTAGGCCATTCCAACCAGCCTGTGTGAGTGACCTACAGTCGCTGCTAGTTCAAAAGCGGCAAGCATGCAGGCTGGCCCCTGATGCGTGCTTCAGAGCCAACGCTTCTAGATGGAGCGACATTCGGGGAGCAAAGAACTCCAATGAACGGATGTCTACTTTAAAAGGATGTATTGCTTTATTCAATGCCTAGACACAGCAACAGTTCAACCGCTCGATAAAGACCGCAGTCAATAAAGGAAATAAAGAAATGTGTCTGTTTAATGTAAACTTGCATGGGAAACGTTTGCGAGCCACTGACTGACTGAATGCTGCTGGTGCCGCTGCTGCATGTCTGAAACTTGGTCTGACGTTACATGCACCACCAGGAATAAGGCCTTGCCTATAAGCATTCCCCAGCTGGCAAAAACGGAACATCCCTGCCTATTCCTCACCGTGGAAGGACAGAACCTACCTTTTTAAAAAAAAATAAAAAAAATAGGCCACAGCGGCAGCCAACTGGATTTTGGTAGGCCGCTGTCTCCCCCTTGTGTGCTGCATTCAAAATGCACTCTGCTAAAAATAAAAAGGATCCAGTTCTGTGGCTTCTCGGAGGAGATAGGGGTTCCCCCACCTCCCGTCTCCGAGCTGCAGCGGAGACTGACTAACATGGCTGCCAAGTCTGGTATTTATACTTCTAAATTGATGACATCACAATGCAGTGACATCAGCCTGCCAGACACCTGGCTCATTTGCATACAGTGTGTATGTATGTATGTATGAATGAATGAATGAATCTATCTATTTATTAATTATGTAGATTATAGATATAGATTATATCTGAATTATAGATTTTGTGCATATAGATAAAAGATAGATTTTAGATGAGATATATATATATATATATATTTATATATCTACATACATACACAAACACATATAGCTGTATTATGTATATATGTAGATTCTATAATGTATGTTGATTATATAATAGATCTATTGATTGATAGATAGATAATCCATAGATCTATTATATAATTAATATACATGATAGAATCTACATAGATATAAATAATCTAAAATCTATCATCTGGATATAATGTATGTCTATAATGTACACTATCTATCTATCGCTATACAAATAGCAAGATTTATTTCTCTATATTATCTATAGTTATGGATGGGTGGATGGATGGATTTATTTATGTATGGCGGGAAAAAAAAAAAAAAAGGCCTGCTGTACATTTAAACTTCTTCAGATGACCATGCTGATCTATTCTTATTCTTACTAGGGTCTACTGATGCCAGCCCAGGGGAAGCCAATTTTCCTCATTTTTGGGAAAAAGTTTCCGTCCGTCCCCACTCGAAATGCGTCCACCAAAAGAGATCTCTCAAAACGACCGACGGACGCACCTTCAGAGGCAAACTAGTGCTTGCTTCTAGTGTCATCGCGTGCTTAACCATCCTGCGTAGGGAGGTGACGAGTCCTGCAGGCTCTGCAAGCCTAGGATGCGTGAGCACGGTGCAAGAGGAAGGACTGAGGAGGATGTGAGGGGGTGCGGTTGAGAAAGCGTTGGGTGGGGCTATGCAGAGGTCTTCCAGCTCCCTCAGTGCATTGTGGGTGCGCCCGGAGTGCTGCCTGAGCGTGTTGCATCTGATACGTCCCCTATCTGGGGATCATATATTAAAGGGAGCATAGGTGCAGCACGTTTCTGTAAAACCAATAGAGGGCGCTGCAATGTTACTGTAGAAACCAATGGACTGCATGGCAGGTAGCTATACATAGATTTTAATGACGACGACTGCCAAGGCTAAAGCCCGTGTATATTCCATAGACTATAGCTATCTCCAGGATAGCTGCATGCACAGTCGCGCCATTGTCTCACACGGCTGCTTTCATTCCGCGCTTCCTGACAAGGCAATGTACGCATACGTCACTAGTGACGTATGCGTACATTGACCTGAAGGAAGCGGAAGGTAGCGCAATGTACGCTTTTTGACCGGATGGAGGAAAATCGGGTTGCTGGAGGTCACGTGACCGAAGTGACAAGCGGCTCCAGGAGAAGATTTGGGATAAGAAGAAGAGGTAAGCAGGCTGCCTGGGGAGCAATAGGTAAGTATATATTTTTTTGTTTTTAATGACAGAACCCCTTTAAGGCTCTTTTATGACACTTTTCGAACCGTGGTATGGTTACATGTGGGGAGTGTGGTGACAATACGGTTACACTAGGAAAGTGGGCTTACATGAGGGGAGCGTGGAGGTGGTGCGGCTACACAAGGGGACTGTGATGGAACCCCTAACAATAATCTGTGCCGTGTCATTTCCATAAATGTCATAGAAGGTAATGAAAATGAAGTGAACAGTTTAGCATACAGTAATTCCCCTTTCACATGGGCCAAAACTCTCACTTACCCAAAGTAAGCTCTGTTAGACTACACATGTGATACTGGACAATGCACCCATCCTCAGCCCTAGTTGGCCTGTGGTTCACATTCCTATGTGGGTCAGAAGCGGTGTTGTGTCTCCTTAAGGAGAGCACCCAAAAAGTATGTGGAGACACCCATGGGGTAAATGGGTCAGGGGATGGTATAGTCACTACCCAAGCACTGCACACAGAAGAGGGGTTTGAAAACCTAAAAAATGAGTAAGAAAGCTTATAAGGTGATGCTAGCTCCTCTGGGATATCTATGCAAATAAGGATAAGACAATACCTCTATAGCGCCATCTATTGGATGCAGCATTCCTTCAAATCCAAGTGATTTATCACAAGCCTTAACAATGATTGGGAATATTAAACCAAGCCAGGAAGCCATGCACAGACACACTGTTTCAGGGCGAGCACCCACTGGCGTTTGCGTTTTCCGCGGGGAAAAAACGCAGCGTTTTCGCCGCGTTTCCCGCGTTTTTCCGCCCGTTTTCCGCGGCGTTTTTCGCGGCGTTTTCGCGGCTTTTCTATTAATTTCCATGGAGAAAAATAAGGACACATATGCAACTGACAGCTCCTATGTTAAAAACGCAAACGCAACGCAAAAAAAACGCCAGTGGACAGGAACACATGTTATCTCTATGCCTGTGCAGGGAAAACGCAAAACGCAAAACGCAGGTAAAAAAACGCCAGTGGGTGCTCGCCCTCATGGTGATTGGCCCTCCTCAGTGTGCAGCAGGCTTCTGGCTTAGGGTGCATTCACACGAACGTATATCGGCTCGGTTTTCACGCCGAGCCGATAGACGTTGTCTTCATATGCGGGGGGGGGGAGGCTGGAAGAGCCCAGGAGCAGGAACTGAGCTCCCGCCCCTCTCCACCCCTCTGCACTATTTGCAATGGGGAGAGGCGGAACAGGGGCAGGGCTAATACCTGGAACTTAGCCCCGCCTCCGCTCTGCCTCCTCTCATTGTAAATAGTGCAGAGGGGCGGAGAGGAGGCAGAGAGGGGGCGGGAGCTCAGTTCCTGCTCCTGCGCTCTTCCAGCCTCCACCCCCTGCACATGAGGACAACGTATATCGGCTTGGCATGAAAACCAAGCCGATATACGTTCGTGTGAATGCACCCTTAGTCTGTGAGGGGCCTGTGATGTGGATTATAAGCCGTGTCGTATCTCCTTAAGGTGAGCACCCGAAAAGTGTGTGGAGACACCTAGGGGGTGAGTGAGTCAGGGGATACGGAGATACGACACTGCTTATAATCCACATCACAGGCCCCTCACAGACTGAGGGTACATTCACACGAATGTATATCGGCTCGGTTTTCACGCCGAGCCGATATACGTCGTCCTCATCTGCGGGGGGGGGGGGGGGGAGGCTGGAAGAGCCAGGAGCGAGAACTGAGCTCCCACCTCCTCTCTGCCTCCTCTCCACCCCTTCTCCGCCCCTCTGCCATGCTGTCCATTGGTTTCTACAGTAACATAACAGCGCCCTCTATTGGTTTTACAGAAACGTGCTGCACCTCCTATTGGAATTACCCAAATTACAGCACCATGGAGATTAGCGGGTCACCTCCCAGTTCTCCATCTTTTTGCCCTAATTTTCTCTAGGGTGGTTTCAAACCGGCGGGAAAGTCGCGCCAATTTTACCCGATGCGTTGGTTATTGAAAAAAAAAGCAGATTCCGCAGCCAATGCTGAGGTAAAATGAAAGCTGTGCTGTGATTGGTTGCTATTTTTTATACTGTTAAGGTAACATGAAAGCTGTGCTGTGATTGGTTGCTATATATTATACTGCTGAGGCAACATGAAAGCTGTGCTGTGATTGGTTGATACTTCTTATACTACTCAGGTTACATGAAAGCTGTGCTGCGATTGGTTGCTATATATTATACCGGGAAGATCCTAGCAATACTGAGAATAATGAAAATAAAACACATCATAGGTTGAAGAAATTATACGCACGGCACGTCTTTTCTTCAGCCTTACATGACTATATATCTATATATGTATACATCCATATATTTGGGTAGAAATCCATAAAAATATATATCGATATATATATGTATTTCTATATATTTATATAGATATTTATCTATACACAGAGACAGATAGATAGATAGATAGATAGATAGATAGATAGATAGATAGATAGATAGATAGATAGACTGCATGGAATAACCCTGGATGTCTGACAGTTGAAGCTGACTGGTGATGTCATTAAGGCTCTATTTTGACACGTACAGCTTGGAACCATAAACACTCATGCATGGCAGCCATTTACAGCCAGTCTCCATTGGAGATGGAATTGGGCAGAAATGTACTGGCCTATCTTCCTATTCTGACTCAATAACATGGCTGTAAGCGTATCGGCTGAAGTAACTTCTCTTGTAGTTATGAACCAGTACTCACAGAAGATATATGTTGTCAGACAGCATCCAACTCGACTGCAGAGGCATGTCAGAAGATTCCAGGGTTTATTCAGGTAGAAATCTTGTATAATGCACATTCAGCAGTAGGTAAAAAGAATGATGATTAGCCAAAGCACAGAGTAGAGACCTAGCACATAGGCTATAGACAGGAAACTCCCTAGCAGGAGGAAAAGGAGGAGTTATGCAATACAGGGGGTACAGAGGACCAGAAGGGACAAACTAAAGAAGGCAAACACTTGCAGATACAGTACAGGTTATACATGTCAATGAATAGAGTCAGGTAGATGAGACATGACACTTCCCAAGACGCCACAGCAGCCGGACAAATTGTATGTTTGACAGAATGGCTGTTTTATTCAGCCCATAAAGGTGACTACCCACTACAGTTCTTTTTTTCACTGCGAAATTCACAGCAGTTTTTTTTCTGCAGGCGTCTATGGGACTTGTAATGTTAAAATCGCAATCGCGCAAAATCGCGATTTTAACTGGAAGCAAAACAACAACACACACCCCCTACGTCTGTATGCTCCACGTATTCGGGTCATGGGCGTATGTACAGTGGATGCGGTCGCACCTGGGGCCCGGAGCCCTAGGGGGCCCATAAAGTCTCTCTTTCCCACATTGTAAACCAATGCTATCAATGAAGCTTTATAGTTGGGGGCCCAGTTCCAGACTTCGTACTGGGGCCCCACAGCTTCAAGTTACACCTCCGGATTAGGATAATGCTAGGCCATTCCAACCAGCCTGTGTGAGTGACCTACAGTCGCTGCTAGTTCAAAAGCGGCAAGCATGCAGGCTGGCCCCTGATGCGTGCTTCAGAGCCAACGCTTCTAGATGGAGCGACATTCGGGGAGCAAAGAACTCCAATGAACGGATGTCTACTTTAAAAGGATGTATTGCTTTATTCAATGCCTAGACACAGCAACAGTTCAACCGCTCGATAAAGACCGCAGTCAATAAAGGAAATAAAGAAATGTGTCTGTTTAATGTAAACTTGCATGGGAAACGTTTGCGAGCCACTGACTGACTGAATGCTGCTGGTGCCGCTGCTGCATGTCTGAAACTTGGTCTGACGTTACATGCACCACCAGGAATAAGGCCTTGCCTATAAGCATTCCCCAGCTGGCAAAAACGGAACATCCCTGCCTATTCCTCACCGTGGAAGGACAGAACCTACCTTTTTAAAAAAAAATAAAAAAAATAGGCCACAGCGGCAGCCAACTGGATTTTGGTAGGCCGCTGTCTCCCCCTTGTGTGCTGCATTCAAAATGCACTCTGCTAAAAATAAAAAGGATCCAGTTCTGTGGCTTCTCGGAGGAGATAGGGGTTCCCCCACCTCCCGTCTCCGAGCTGCAGCGGAGACTGACTAACATGGCTGCCAAGTCTGGTATTTATACTTCTAAATTGATGACATCACAATGCAGTGACATCAGCCTGCCAGACACCTGGCTCATTTGCATACAGTGTGTATGTATGTATGTATGAATGAATGAATGAATCTATCTATTTATTAATTATGTAGATTATAGATATAGATTATATCTGAATTATAGATTTTGTGCATATAGATAAAAGATAGATTTTAGATGAGATATATATATATATATATATTTATATATCTACATACATACACAAACACATATAGCTGTATTATGTATATATGTAGATTCTATAATGTATGTTGATTATATAATAGATCTATTGATTGATAGATAGATAATCCATAGATCTATTATATAATTAATATACATGATAGAATCTACATAGATATAAATAATCTAAAATCTATCATCTGGATATAATGTATGTCTATAATGTACACTATCTATCTATCGCTATACAAATAGCAAGATTTATTTCTCTATATTATCTATAGTTATGGATGGGTGGATGGATGGATTTATTTATGTATGGCGGGAAAAAAAAAAAAAAAGGCCTGCTGTACATTTAAACTTCTTCAGATGACCATGCTGATCTATTCTTATTCTTACTAGGGTCTACTGATGCCAGCCCAGGGGAAGCCAATTTTCCTCATTTTTGGGAAAAAGTTTCCGTCCGTCCCCACTCGAAATGCGTCCACCAAAAGAGATCTCTCAAAACGACCGACGGACGCACCTTCAGAGGCAAACTAGTGCTTGCTTCTAGTGTCATCGCGTGCTTAACCATCCTGCGTAGGGAGGTGACGAGTCCTGCAGGCTCTGCAAGCCTAGGATGCGTGAGCACGGTGCAAGAGGAAGGACTGAGGAGGATGTGAGGGGGTGCGGTTGAGAAAGCGTTGGGTGGGGCTATGCAGAGGTCTTCCAGCTCCCTCAGTGCATTGTGGGTGCGCCCGGAGTGCTGCCTGAGCGTGTTGCATCTGATACGTCCCCTATCTGGGGATCATATATTAAAGGGAGCATAGGTGCAGCACGTTTCTGTAAAACCAATAGAGGGCGCTGCAATGTTACTGTAGAAACCAATGGACTGCATGGCAGGTAGCTATACATAGATTTTAATGACGACGACTGCCAAGGCTAAAGCCCGTGTATATTCCATAGACTATAGCTATCTCCAGGATAGCTGCATGCACAGTCGCGCCATTGTCTCACACGGCTGCTTTCATTCCGCGCTTCCTGACAAGGCAATGTACGCATACGTCACTAGTGACGTATGCGTACATTGACCTGAAGGAAGCGGAAGGTAGCGCAATGTACGCTTTTTGACCGGATGGAGGAAAATCGGGTTGCTGGAGGTCACGTGACCGAAGTGACAAGCGGCTCCAGGAGAAGATTTGGGATAAGAAGAAGAGGTAAGCAGGCTGCCTGGGGAGCAATAGGTAAGTATATATTTTTTTGTTTTTAATGACAGAACCCCTTTAAGGCTCTTTTATGACACTTTTCGAACCGTGGTATGGTTACATGTGGGGAGTGTGGTGACAATACGGTTACACTAGGAAAGTGGGCTTACATGAGGGGAGCGTGGAGGTGGTGCGGCTACACAAGGGGACTGTGATGGAACCCCTAACAATAATCTGTGCCGTGTCATTTCCATAAATGTCATAGAAGGTAATGAAAATGAAGTGAACAGTTTAGCATACAG
The DNA here is from genome assembly GCF_035609145.1 of Eleutherodactylus coqui. NCBI lineage: Eukaryota > Metazoa > Chordata > Amphibia > Anura > Eleutherodactylidae > Eleutherodactylus > Eleutherodactylus coqui. Next base: position 483,127 of record NW_027102596.1, on the reverse strand, counting down.
TAATTCCCCTTTCACATGGGCCAAAACTCTCACTTACCCAAAGTAAGCTCTGTTAGACTACACATGTGATACTGGACAATGCACCCATCCTCAGCCCTAGTTGGCCTGTGGTTCACATTCCTATGTGGGTCAGAAGCGGTGTTGTGTCTCCTTAAGGAGAGCACCCAAAAAGTATGTGGAGACACCCATGGGGTAAATGGGTCAGGGGATGGTATAGTCACTACCCAAGCACTGCACACAGAAGAGGGGTTTGAAAACCTAAAAAATGAGTAAGAAAGCTTATAAGGTGATGCTAGCTCCTCTGGGATATCTATGCAAATAAGGATAAGACAATACCTCTATAGCGCCATCTATTGGATGCAGCATTCCTTCAAATCCAAGTGATTTATCACAAGCCTTAACAATGATTGGGAATATTAAACCAAGCCAGGAAGCCATGCACAGACACACTGTTTCAGGGCGAGCACCCACTGGCGTTTGCGTTTTCCGCGGGGAAAAAACGCAGCGTTTTCGCCGCGTTTCCCGCGTTTTTCCGCCGGTTTTCCGCGGCGTTTTTCGCGGCGTTTTCGCGGCTTTTCTATTAATTTCCATGGAGAAAAATAAGGACACATATGCAACTGACAGCTCCTATGTTAAAAACGCAAACGCAACGCAAAAAAAACGCCAGTGGACAGGAACACATGTTATCTCTATGCCTGTGCAGGGAAAACGCAAAACGCAAAACGCAGGTAAAAAAACGCCAGTGGGTGCTCGCCCTCATGGTGATTGGCCCTCCTCAGTGTGCAGCAGGCTTCTGGCTTAGGGTGCATTCACACGAACGTATATCGGCTCGGTTTTCACGCCGAGCCGATAGACGTTGTCTTCATATGCGGGGGGGGGGAGGCTGGAAGAGCCCAGGAGCAGGAACTGAGCTCCCGCCCCTCTCCACCCCTCTGCACTATTTGCAATGGGGAGAGGCGGAACAGGGGCAGGGCTAATACCTGGAACTTAGCCCCGCCTCCGCTCTGCCTCCTCTCATTGTAAATAGTGCAGAGGGGCGGAGAGGAGGCAGAGAGGGGGCGGGAGCTCAGTTCCTGCTCCTGCGCTCTTCCAGCCTCCACCCCCTGCACATGAGGACAACGTATATCGGCTTGGCATGAAAACCAAGCCGATATACGTTCGTGTGAATGCACCCTTAGTCTGTGAGGGGCCTGTGATGTGGATTATAAGCCGTGTCGTATCTCCTTAAGGTGAGCACCCGAAAAGTGTGTGGAGACACCTAGGGGGTGAGTGAGTCAGGGGATACGGAGATACGACACTGCTTATAATCCACATCACAGGCCCCTCACAGACTGAGGGTACATTCACACGAATGTATATCGGCTCGGTTTTCACGCCGAGCCGATATACGTCGTCCTCATCTGCGGGGGGGGGGGGGAGGCTGGAAGAGCCAGGAGCGAGAACTGAGCTCCCACCTCCTCTCTGCCTCCTCTCCACCCCTTCTCCGCCCCTCTGCCATGCTGTCCATTGGTTTCTACAGTAACATAACAGCGCCCTCTATTGGTTTTACAGAAACGTGCTGCACCTCCTATTGGAATTACCCAAATTACAGCACCATGGAGATTAGCGGGTCACCTCCCAGTTCTCCATCTTTTTGCCCTAATTTTCTCTAGGGTGGTTTCAAACCGGCGGGAAAGTCGCGCCAATTTTACCCGATGCGTTGGTTATTGAAAAAAAAAGCAGATTCCGCAGCCAATGCTGAGGTAAAATGAAAGCTGTGCTGTGATTGGTTGCTATTTTTTATACTGTTAAGGTAACATGAAAGCTGTGCTGTGATTGGTTGCTATATATTATACTGCTGAGGCAACATGAAAGCTGTGCTGTGATTGGTTGATACTTCTTATACTACTCAGGTTACATGAAAGCTGTGCTGCGATTGGTTGCTATATATTATACCGGGAAGATCCTAGCAATACTGAGAATAATGAAAATAAAACACATCATAGGTTGAAGAAATTATACGCACGGCACGTCTTTTCTTCAGCCTTACATGACTATATATCTATATATGTATACATCCATATATTTGGGTAGAAATCCATAAAAATATATATCGATATATATATGTATTTCTATATATTTATATAGATATTTATCTATACACAGAGACAGATAGATAGATAGATAGATAGATAGATAGATAGATAGATAGATAGATAGACTGCATGGAATAACCCTGGATGTCTGACAGTTGAAGCTGACTGGTGATGTCATTAAGGCTCTATTTTGACACGTACAGCTTGGAACCATAAACACTCATGCATGGCAGCCATTTACAGCCAGTCTCCATTGGAGATGGAATTGGGCAGAAATGTACTGGCCTATCTTCCTATTCTGACTCAATAACATGGCTGTAAGCGTATCGGCTGAAGTAACTTCTCTTGTAGTTATGAACCAGTACTCACAGAAGATATATGTTGTCAGACAGCATCCAACTCGACTGCAGAGGCATGTCAGAAGATTCCAGGGTTTATTCAGGTAGAAATCTTGTATAATGCACATTCAGCAGTAGGTAAAAAGAATGATGATTAGCCAAAGCACAGAGTAGAGACCTAGCACATAGGCTATAGACAGGAAACTCCCTAGCAGGAGGAAAAGGAGGAGTTATGCAATACAGGGGGTACAGAGGACCAGAAGGGACAAACTAAAGAAGGCAAACACTTGCAGATACAGTACAGGTTATACATGTCAATGAATAGAGTCAGGTAGATGAGACATGACACTTCCCAAGACGCCACAGCAGCCGGACAAATTGTATGTTTGACAGAATGGCTGTTTTATTCAGCCCATAAAGGTGACTACCCACTACAGTTCTTTTTTTCACTGCGAAATTCACAGCAGTTTTTTTTCTGCAGGCGTCTATGGGACTTGTAATGTTAAAATCGCAATCGCGCAAAATCGCGATTTTAACTGGAAGCAAAACAACAACACACACCCCCTACGTCTGTATGCTCCACGTATTCGGGTCATGGGCGTATGTACAGTGGATGCGGTCGCACCTGGGGCCCGGAGCCCTAGGGGGCCCATAAAGTCTCTCTTTCCCACATTGTAAACCAATGCTATCAATGAAGCTTTATAGTTGGGGGCCCAGTTCCAGACTTCGTACTGGGGCCCCACAGCTTCAAGTTACACCTCCGGATTAGGATAATGCTAGGCCATTCCAACCAGCCTGTGTGAGTGACCTACAGTCGCTGCTAGTTCAAAAGCGGCAAGCATGCAGGCTGGCCCCTGATGCGTGCTTCAGAGCCAACGCTTCTAGATGGAGCGACATTCGGGGAGCAAAGAACTCCAATGAACGGATGTCTACCTTAAAACGATGTATTGCTTTATTCAATGCCTAGACACAGCAACAGTTCAACCGCTCGATAAAGACCGCAGTCAATAAAGGAAATAAAGAAATGTGTCTGTTTAATGTAAACTTGCATGGGAAACGTTTGCGAGCCACTGACTGACTGAATGCTGCTGGTGCCGCTGCTGCATGTCTGAAACTTGGTCTGACGTTACATGCACCACCAGGAATAAGGCCTTGCCTATAAGCATTCCCCAGCTGGCAAAAACGGAACATCCCTGCCTATTCCTCACCGTGGAAGGACAGAACCTACCTTTTTAAAAAAAAATAAAAAAAATAGGCCACAGCGGCAGCCAACTGGATTTTGGTAGGCCGCTGTCTCCCCCTTGTGTGCTGCATTCAAAATGCACTCTGCTAAAAATAAAAAGGATCCAGTTCTGTGGCTTCTCGGAGGAGATAGGGGTTCCCCCACCTCCCGTCTCCGAGCTGCAGCGGAGACTGACTAACATGGCTGCCAAGTCTGGTATTTATACTTCTAAATTGATGACATCACAATGCAGTGACATCAGCCTGCCAGACACCTGGCTCATTTGCATACAGTGTGTATGTATGTATGTATGAATGAATGAATGAATCTATCTATTTATTAATTATGTAGATTATAGATATAGATTATATCTGAATTATAGATTTTGTGCATATAGATAAAAGATAGATTTTAGATGAGATATATATATATATATATATTTATATATCTACATACATACACAAACACATATAGCTGTATTATGTATATATGTAGATTCTATAATGTATGTTGATTATATAATAGATCTATTGATTGATAGATAGATAATCCATAGATCTATTATATAATTAATATACATGATAGAATCTACATAGATATAAATAATCTAAAATCTATCATCTGGATATAATGTATGTCTATAATGTACACTATCTATCTATCGCTATACAAATAGCAAGATTTATTTCTCTATATTATCTATAGTTATGGATGGGTGGATGGATGGATTTATTTATGTATGGCGGGAAAAAAAAAAAAAAAGGCCTGCTGTACATTTAAACTTCTTCAGATGACCATGCTGATCTATTCTTATTCTTACTAGGGTCTACTGATGCCAGCCCAGGGGAAGCCAATTTTCCTCATTTTTGGGAAAAAGTTTCCGTCCGTCCCCACTCGAAATGCGTCCACCAAAAGAGATCTCTCAAAACGACCGACGGACGCACCTTCAGAGGCAAACTAGTGCTTGCTTCTAGTGTCATCGCGTGCTTAACCATCCTGCGTAGGGAGGTGACGAGTCCTGCAGGCTCTGCAAGCCTAGGATGCGTGAGCACGGTGCAAGAGGAAGGACTGAGGAGGATGTGAGGGGGTGCGGTTGAGAAAGCGTTGGGTGGGGCTATGCAGAGGTCTTCCAGCTCCCTCAGTGCATTGTGGGTGCGCCCGGAGTGCTGCCTGAGCGTGTTGCATCTGATACGTCCCCTATCTGGGGATCATATATTAAAGGGAGCATAGGTGCAGCACGTTTCTGTAAAACCAATAGAGGGCGCTGCAATGTTACTGTAGAAACCAATGGACTGCATGGCAGGTAGCTATACATAGATTTTAATGACGACGACTGCCAAGGCTAAAGCCCGTGTATATTCCATAGACTATAGCTATCTCCAGGATAGCTGCATGCACAGTCGCGCCATTGTCTCACACGGCTGCTTTCATTCCGCGCTTCCTGACAAGGCAATGTACGCATACGTCACTAGTGACGTATGCGTACATTGACCTGAAGGAAGCGGAAGGTAGCGCAATGTACGCTTTTTGACCGGATGGAGGAAAATCGGGTTGCTGGAGGTCACGTGACCGAAGTGACAAGCGGCTCCAGGAGAAGATTTGGGATAAGAAGAAGAGGTAAGCAGGCTGCCTGGGGAGCAATAGGTAAGTATATATTTTTTTGTTTTTAATGACAGAACCCCTTTAAGGCTCTTTTATGACACTTTTCGAACCGTGGTATGGTTACATGTGGGGAGTGTGGTGACAATACGGTTACACTAGGAAAGTGGGCTTACATGAGGGGAGCGTGGAGGTGGTGCGGCTACACAAGGGGACTGTGATGGAACCCCTAACAATAATCTGTGCCGTGTCATTTCCATAAATGTCATAGAAGGTAATGAAAATGAAGTGAACAGTTTAGCATACAGTAATTCCCCTTTCACATGGGCCAAAACTCTCACTTACCCAAAGTAAGCTCTGTTAGACTACACATGTGATACTGGACAATGCACCCATCCTCAGCCCTAGTTGGCCTGTGGTTCACATTCCTATGTGGGTCAGAAGCGGTGTTGTGTCTCCTTAAGGAGAGCACCCAAAAAGTATGTGGAGACACCCATGGGGTAAATGGGTCAGGGGATGGTATAGTCACTACCCAAGCACTGCACACAGAAGAGGGGTTTGAAAACCTAAAAAATGAGTAAGAAAGCTTATAAGGTGATGCTAGCTCCTCTGGGATATCTATGCAAATAAGGATAAGACAATACCTCTATAGCGCCATCTATTGGATGCAGCATTCCTTCAAATCCAAGTGATTTATCACAAGCCTTAACAATGATTGGGAATATTAAACCAAGCCAGGAAGCCATGCACAGACACACTGTTTCAGGGCGAGCACCCACTGGCGTTTGCGTTTTCCGCGGGGAAAAAACGCAGCGTTTTCGCCGCGTTTCCCGCGTTTTTCCGCCCGTTTTCCGCGGCGTTTTTCGCGGCGTTTTCGCGGCTTTTCTATTAATTTCCATGGAGAAAAATAAGGACACATATGCAACTGACAGCTCCTATGTTAAAAACGCAAACGCAACGCAAAAAAAACGCCAGTGGACAGGAACACATGTTATCTCTATGCCTGTGCAGGAAAAACGCAAAACGCAAAACGCAGGTAAAAAAACGCCAGTGGGTGCTCGCCCTCATGGTGATTGGCCCTCCTCAGTGTGCAGCAGGCTTCTGGCTTAGGGTGCATTCACACGAACGTATATCGGCTCGGTTTTCACGCCGAGCCGATAGACGTTGTCTTCATATGCGGGGGGGGGGGGGGGAGGCTGGAAGAGCCCAGGAGCAGGAACTGAGCTCCCGCCCCTCTCCACCCCTCTGCACTATTTGCAATGGGGAGAGGCGGAACAGGGGCAGGGCTAATACCTGGAACTTAGCCCCGCCTCCGCTCTGCCTCCTCTCATTGTAAATAGTGCAGAGGGGCGGAGAGGAGGCAGAGAGGGGGCGGGAGCTCAGTTCCTGCTCCTGCGCTCTTCCAGCCTCCACCCCCTGCACATGAGGACAACGTATATCGGCTTGGCATGAAAACCAAGCCGATATACGTTCGTGTGAATGCACCCTTAGTCTGTGAGGGGCCTGTGATGTGGATTATAAGCCGTGTCGTATCTCCTTAAGGTGAGCACCCGAAAAGTGTGTGGAGACACCTAGGGGGTGAGTGAGTCAGGGGATACGGAGATACGACACTGCTTATAATCCACATCACAGGCCCCTCACAGACTGAGGGTACATTCACACGAATGTATATCGGCTCGGTTTTCACGCCGAGCCGATATACGTCGTCCTCATCTGCGGGGGGGGGGGGGGGGAGGCTGGAAGAGCCAGGAGCGAGAACTGAGCTCCCACCTCCTCTCTGCCTCCTCTCCACCCCTTCTCCGCCCCTCTGCCATGCTGTCCATTGGTTTCTACAGTAACATAACAGCGCCCTCTATTGGTTTTACAGAAACGTGCTGCACCTCCTATTGGAATTACCCAAATTACAGCACCATGGAGATTAGCGGGTCACCTCCCAGTTCTCCATCTTTTTGCCCTAATTTTCTCTAGGGTGGTTTCAAACCGGCGGGAAAGTCGCGCCAATTTTACCCGATGCGTTGGTTATTGAAAAAAAAAGCAGATTCCGCAGCCAATGCTGAGGTAAAATGAAAGCTGTGCTGTGATTGGTTGCTATTTTTTATACTGTTAAGGTAACATGAAAGCTGTGCTGTGATTGGTTGCTATATATTATACTGCTGAGGCAACATGAAAGCTGTGCTGTGATTGGTTGATACTTCTTATACTACTCAGGTTACATGAAAGCTGTGCTGCGATTGGTTGCTATATATTATACCGGGAAGATCCTAGCAATACTGAGAATAATGAAAATAAAACACATCATAGGTTGAAGAAATTATACGCACGGCACGTCTTTTCTTCAGCCTTACATGACTATATATCTATATATGTATACATCCATATATTTGGGTAGAAATCCATAAAAATATATATCGATATATATATGTATTTCTATATATTTATATAGATATTTATCTATACACAGAGACAGATAGATAGATAGATAGATAGATAGATAGATAGATAGATAGATAGATAGATAGATAGATAGACTGCATGGAATAACCCTGGATGTCTGACAGTTGAAGCTGACTGGTGATGTCATTAAGGCTCTATTTTGACACGTACAGCTTGGAACCATAAACACTCATGCATGGCAGCCATTTACAGCCAGTCTCCATTGGAGATGGAATTGGGCAGAAATGTACTGGCCTATCTTCCTATTCTGACTCAATAACATGGCTGTAAGCGTATCGGCTGAAGTAACTTCTCTTGTAGTTATGAACCAGTACTCACAGAAGATATATGTTGTCAGACAGCATCCAACTCGACTGCAGAGGCATGTCAGAAGATTCCAGGGTTTATTCAGGTAGAAATCTTGTATAATGCACATTCAGCAGTAGGTAAAAAGAATGATGATTAGCCAAAGCACAGAGTAGAGACCTAGCACATAGGCTATAGACAGGAAACTCCCTAGCAGGAGGAAAAGGAGGAGTTATGCAATACAGGGGGTACAGAGGACCAGAAGGGACAAACTAAAGAAGGCAAACACTTGCAGATACAGTACAGGTTATACATGTCAATGAATAGAGTCAGGTAGATGAGACATGACACTTCCCAAGACGCCACAGCAGCCGGACAAATTGTATGTTTGACAGAATGGCTGTTTTATTCAGCCCATAAAGGTGACTACCCACTACAGTTCTTTTTTTCACTGCGAAATTCACAGCAGTTTTTTTTCTGCAGGCGTCTATGGGACTTGTAATGTTAAAATCGCAATCGCGCAAAATCGCGATTTTAACTGGAAGCAAAACAACAACACACACCCCCTACGTCTGTATGCTCCACGTATTCGGGTCATGGGCGTATGTACAGTGGATGCGGTCGCACCTGGGGCCCGGAGCCCTAGGGGGCCCATAAAGTCTCTCTTTCCCACATTGTAAACCAATGCTATCAATGAAGCTTTATAGTTGGGGGCCCAGTTCCAGACTTCGTACTGGGGCCCCACAGCTTCAAGTTACACCTCCGGATTAGGATAATGCTAGGCCATTCCAACCAGCCTGTGTGAGTGACCTACAGTCGCTGCTAGTTCAAAAGCGGCAAGCATGCAGGCTGGCCCCTGATGCGTGCTTCAGAGCCAACGCTTCTAGATGGAGCGACATTCGGGGAGCAAAGAACTCCAATGAACGGATGTCTACCTTAAAACGATGTATTGCTTTATTCAATGCCTAGACACAGCAACAGTTCAACCGCTCGATAAAGACCGCAGTCAATAAAGGAAATAAAGAAATGTGTCTGTTTAATGTAAACTTGCATGGGAAACGTTTGCGAGCCACTGACTGACTGAATGCTGCTGGTGCCGCTGCTGCATGTCTGAAACTTGGTCTGACGTTACATGCACCACCAGGAATAAGGCCTTGCCTATAAGCATTCCCCAGCTGGCAAAAACGGAACATCCCTGCCTATTCCTCACCGTGGAAGGACAGAACCTACCTTTTTAAAAAAAAATAAAAAAAATAGGCCACAGCGGCAGCCAACTGGATTTTGGTAGGCCGCTGTCTCCCCCTTGTGTGCTGCATTCAAAATGCACTCTGCTAAAAATAAAAAGGATCCAGTTCTGTGGCTTCTCGGAGGAGATAGGGGTTCCCCCACCTCCCGTCTCCGAGCTGCAGCGGAGACTGACTAACATGGCTGCCAAGTCTGGTATTTATACTTCTAAATTGATGACATCACAATGCAGTGACATCAGCCTGCCAGACACCTGGCTCATTTGCATACAGTGTGTATGTATGTATGTATGAATGAATGAATGAATCTATCTATTTATTAATTATGTAGATTATAGATATAGATTATATCTGAATTATAGATTTTGTGCATATAGATAAAAGATAGATTTTAGATGAGATATATATATATATATTTATATATCTACATACATACACAAACACATATAGCTGTATTATGTATATATGTAGATTCTATAATGTATGTTGATTATATAATAGATCTATTGATTGATAGATAGATAATCCATAGATCTATTATATAATTAATATACATGATACAATCTACATAGATATAAATAATCTAAAATCTATCATCTGGATATAATGTATGTCTATAATGTACACTATCTATCTATCGCTATACAAATAGCAAGATTTATTTCTCTATATTATCTATAGTTATGGATGGGTGGATGGATGGATTTATTTATGTATGGCGGGAAAAAAAAAAAAAAAGGCCTGCTGTACATTTAAACTTCTTCAGATGACCATGCTGATCTATTCTTATTCTTACTAGGGTCTACTGATGCCAGCCCAGGGGAAGCCAATTTTCCTCATTTTTGGGAAAAAGTTTCCGTCCGTCCCCACTCGAAATGCGTCCACCAAAAGAGATCTCTCAAAACGACCGACGGACGCACCTTCAGAGGCAAACTAGTGCTTGCTTCTAGTGTCATCGCGTGCTTAACCATCCTGCGTAGGGAGGTGACGAGTCCTGCAGGCTCTGCAAGCCTAGGATGCGTGAGCACGGTGCAAGAGGAAGGACTGAGGAGGATGTGAGGGGGTGCGGTTGAGAAAGCGTTGGGTGGGGCTATGCAGAGGTCTTCCAGCTCCCTCAGTGCATTGTGGGTGCGCCCGGAGTGCTGCCTGAGCGTGTTGCATCTGATACGTCCCCTATCTGGGGATCATATATTAAAGGGAGCATAGGTGCAGCACGTTTCTGTAAAACCAATAGAGGGCGCTGCAATGTTACTGTAGAAACCAATGGACTGCATGGCAGGTAGCTATACATAGATTTTAATGACGACGACTGCCAAGGCTAAAGCCCGTGTATATTCCATAGACTATAGCTATCTCCAGGATAGCTGCATGCACAGTCGCGCCATTGTCTCACACGGCTGCTTTCATTCCGCGCTTCCTGACAAGGCAATGTACGCATACGTCACTAGTGACGTATGCGTACATTGACCTGAAGGAAGCGGAAGGTAGCGCAATGTACGCTTTTTGACCGGATGGAGGAAAATCGGGTTGCTGGAGGTCACGTGACCGAAGTGACAAGCGGCTCCAGGAGAAGATTTGGGATAAGAAGAAGAGGTAAGCAGGCTGCCTGGGGAGCAATAGGTAAGTATATATTTTTTTGTTTTTAATGACAGAACCCCTTTAAGGCTCTTTTATGACACTTTTCGAACCGTGGTATGGTTACATGTGGGGAGTGTGGTGACAATACGGTTACACTAGGAAAGTGGGCTTACATGAGGGGAGCGTGGAGGTGGTGCGGCTACACAAGGGGACTGTGATGGAACCCCTAACAATAATCTGTGCCGTGTCATTTCCATAAATGTCATAGAAGGTAATGAAAATGAAGTGAACAGTTTAGCATACAGTAATTCCCCTTTCACATGGGCCAAAACTCTCACTTACCCAAAGTAAGCTCTGTTAGACTACACATGTGATACTGGACAATGCACCCATCCTCAGCCCTAGTTGGCCTGTGGTTCACATTCCTATGTGGGTCAGAAGCGGTGTTGTGTCTCCTTAAGGAGAGCACCCAAAAAGTATGTGGAGACACCCATGGGGTAAATGGGTCAGGGGATGGTATAGTCACTACCCAAGCACTGCACACAGAAGAGGGGTTTGAAAACCTAAAAAATGAGTAAGAAAGCTTATAAGGTGATGCTAGCTCCTCTGGGATATCTATGCAAATAAGGATAAGACAATACCTCTATAGCGCCATCTATTGGATGCAGCATTCCTTCAAATCCAAGTGATTTATCACAAGCCTTAACAATGATTGGGAATATTAAACCAAGCCAGGAAGCCATGCACAGACACACTGTTTCAGGGCGAGCACCCACTGGCGTTTGCGTTTTCCGCGGGGAAAAAACGCAGCGTTTTCGCCGCGTTTCCCGCGTTTTTCCGCCCGTTTTCCGCGGCGTTTTTCGCGGCGTTTTCGCGGCTTTTCTATTAATTTCCATGGAGAAAAATAAGGACACATATGCAACTGACAGCTCCTATGTTAAAAACGCAAACGCAACGCAAAAAAAACGCCAGTGGACAGGAACACATGTTATCTCTATGCCTGTGCAGGAAAAACGCAAAACGCAAAACGCAAAACGCAGGTAAAAAAACGCCAGTGGGTGCTCGCCCTCATGGTGATTGGCCCTCCTCAGTGTGCAGCAGGCTTCTGGCTTAGGGTGCATTCACACGAACGTATATCGGCTCGGTTTTCACGCCGAGCCGATAGACGTTGTCTTCATATGCGGGGGGGGGGGGGGGAGGCTGGAAGAGCCCAGGAGCAGGAACTGAGCTCCCGCCCCTCTCCACCCCTCTGCACTATTTGCAATGGGGAGAGGCGGAACAGGGGCAGGGCTAATACCTGGAACTTAGCCCCGCCTCCGCTCTGCCTCCTCTCATTGTAAATAGTGCAGAGGGGCGGAGAGGAGGCAGAGAGGGGGCGGGAGCTCAGTTCCTGCTCCTGCGCTCTTCCAGCCTCCACCCCCTGCACATGAGGACAACGTATATCGGCTTGGCATGAAAACCAAGCCGATATACGTTCGTGTGAATGCACCCTTAGTCTGTGAGGGGCCTGTGATGTGGATTATAAGCCGTGTCGTATCTCCTTAAGGTGAGCACCCGAAAAGTGTGTGGAGACACCTAGGGGGTGAGTGAGTCAGGGGATACGGAGATACGACACTGCTTATAATCCACATCACAGGCCCCTCACAGACTGAGGGTACATTCACACGAATGTATATCGGCTCGGTTTTCACGCCGAGCCGATATACGTCGTCCTCATCTGCGGGGGGGGGGGAGGCTGGAAGAGCCAGGAGCGAGAACTGAGCTCCCACCTCCTCTCTGCCTCCTCTCCACCCCTTCTCCGCCCCTCTGCCATGCTGTCCATTGGTTTCTACAGTAACATAACAGCGCCCTCTATTGGTTTTACAGAAACGTGCTGCACCTCCTATTGGATTTACCCAAATTACAGCACCATGGAGATTAGCGGGTCACCTCCCAGTTCTCCATCTTTTTGCCCTAATTTTCTCTAGGGTGGTTTCAAACCGGCGGGAAAGTCGCGCCAATTTTACCCGATGCGTTGGTTATTGAAAAAAAAAGCAGATTCCGCAGCCAATGCTGAGGTAAAATGAAAGCTGTGCTGTGATTGGTTGCTATTTTTTATACTGTTAAGGTAACATGAAAGCTGTGCTGTGATTGGTTGCTATATATTATACTGCTGAGGCAACATGAAAGCTGTGCTGTGATTGGTTGATACTTCTTATACTACTCAGGTTACATGAAAGCTGTGCTGCGATTGGTTGCTATATATTATACCGGGAAGATCCTAGCAATACTGAGAATAATGAAAATAAAACACATCATAGGTTGAAGAAATTATACGCACGGCACGTCTTTTCTTCAGCCTTACATGACTATATATCTATATATGTATACATCCATATATTTGGGTAGAAATCCATAAAAATATATATCGATATATATGTATTTCTATATATTTATATAGATATTTATCTATACACAGAGACAGATAGATAGATAGATAGATAGATAGATAGATAGATAGATAGATAGATAGACTGCATGGAATAACCCTGGATGTCTGACAGTTGAAGCTGACTGGTGATGTCATTAAGGCTCTATTTTGACACGTACAGCTTGGAACCATAAACACTCATGCATGGCAGCCATTTACAGCCAGTCTCCATTGGAGATGGAATTGGGCAGAAATGTACTGGCCTATCTTCCTATTCTGACTCAATAACATGGCTGTAAGCGTATCGGCTGAAGTAACTTCTCTTGTAGTTATGAACCAGTACTCACAGAAGATATATGTTGTCAGACAGCATCCAACTCGACTGCAGAGGCATGTCAGAAGATTCCAGGGTTTATTCAGGTAGAAATCTTGTATAATGCACATTCAGCAGTAGGTAAAAAGAATGATGATTAGCCAAAGCACAGAGTAGAGACCTAGCACATAGGCTATAGACAGGAAACTCCCTAGCAGGAGGAAAAGGAGGAGTTATGCAATACAGGGGGTACAGAGGACCAGAAGGGACAAACTAAAGAAGGCAAACACTTGCAGATACAGTACAGGTTATACATGTCAATGAATAGAGTCAGGTAGATGAGACATGACACTTCCCAAGACGCCACAGCAGCCGGACAAATTGTATGTTTGACAGAATGGCTGTTTTATTCAGCCCATAAAGGTGACTACCCACTACAGTTCTTTTTTTCACTGCGAAATTCACAGCAGTTTTTTTTCTGCAGGCGTCTATGGGACTTGTAATGTTAAAATCGCAATCGCGCAAAATCGCGATTTTAACTGGAAGCAAAACAACAACACACACCCCCTACGTCTGTATGCTCCACGTATTCGGGTCATGGGCGTATGTACAGTGGATGCGGTCGCACCTGGGGCCCGGAGCCCTAGGGGGCCCATAAAGTCTCTCTTTCCCACATTGTAAACCAATGCTATCAATGAAGCTTTATAGTTGGGGGCCCAGTTCCAGACTTCGTACTGGGGCCCCACAGCTTCAAGTTACACCTCCGGATTAGGATAATGCTAGGCCATTCCAACCAGCCTGTGTGAGTGACCTACAGTCGCTGCTAGTTCAAAAGCGGCAAGCATGCAGGCTGGCCCCTGATGCGTGCTTCAGAGCCAACGCTTCTAGATGGAGCGACATTCGGGGAGCAAAGAACTCCAATGAACGGATGTCTACTTTAAAAGGATGTATTGCTTTATTCAATGCCTAGACACAGCAACAGTTCAACCGCTCGATAAAGACCGCAGTCAATAAAGGAAATAAAGAAATGTGTCTGTTTAATGTAAACTTGCATGGGAAACGTTTGCGAGCCACTGACTGACTGAATGCTGCTGGTGCCGCTGCTGCATGTCTGAAACTTGGTCTGACGTTACATGCACCACCAGGAATAAGGCCTTGCCTATAAGCATTCCCCAGCTGGCAAAAACGGAACATCCCTGCCTATTCCTCACCGTGGAAGGACAGAACCTACCTTTTTAAAAAAAAATAAAAAAAATAGGCCACAGCGGCAGCCAACTGGATTTTGGTAGGCCGCTGTCTCCCCCTTGTGTGCTGCATTCAAAATGCACTCTGCTAAAAATAAAAAGGATCCAGTTCTGTGGCTTCTCGGAGGAGATAGGGGTTCCCCCACCTCCCGTCTCCGAGCTGCAGCGGAGACTGACTAACATGGCTGCCAAGTCTGGTATTTATACTTCTAAATTGATGACATCACAATGCAGTGACATCAGCCTGCCAGACACCTGGCTCATTTGCATACAGTGTGTATGTATGTATGTATGAATGAATGAATGAATCTATCTATTTATTAATTATGTAGATTATAGATATAGATTATATCTGAATTATAGATTTTGTGCATATAGATAAAAGATAGATTTTAGATGAGATATATATATATATATATATTTATATATCTACATACATACACAAACACATATAGCTGTATTATGTATATATGTAGATTCTATAATGTATGTTGATTATATAATAGATCTATTGATTGATAGATAGATAATCCATAGATCTATTATATAATTAATATACATGATAGAATCTACATAGATATAAATAATCTAAAATCTATCATCTGGATATAATGTATGTCTATAATGTACACTATCTATCTATCGCTATACAAATAGCAAGATTTATTTCTCTATATTATCTATAGTTATGGATGGGTGGATGGATGGATTTATTTATGTATGGCGGGAAAAAAAAAAAAAAAGGCCTGCTGTACATTTAAACTTCTTCAGATGACCATGCTGATCTATTCTTATTCTTACTAGGGTCTACTGATGCCAGCCCAGGGGAAGCCAATTTTCCTCATTTTTGGGAAAAAGTTTCCGTCCGTCCCCACTCGAAATGCGTCCACCAAAAGAGATCTCTCAAAACGACCGACGGACGCACCTTCAGAGGCAAACTAGTGCTTGCTTCTAGTGTCATCGCGTGCTTAACCATCCTGCGTAGGGAGGTGACGAGTCCTGCAGGCTCTGCAAGCCTAGGATGCGTGAGCACGGTGCAAGAGGAAGGACTGAGGAGGATGTGAGGGGGTGCGGTTGAGAAAGCGTTGGGTGGGGCTATGCAGAGGTCTTCCAGCTCCCTCAGTGCATTGTGGGTGCGCCCGGAGTGCTGCCTGAGCGTGTTGCATCTGATACGTCCCCTATCTGGGGATCATATATTAAAGGGAGCATAGGTGCAGCACGTTTCTGTAAAACCAATAGAGGGCGCTGCAATGTTACTGTAGAAACCAATGGACTGCATGGCAGGTAGCTATACATAGATTTTAATGACGACGACTGCCAAGGCTAAAGCCCGTGTATATTCCATAGACTATAGCTATCTCCAGGATAGCTGCATGCACAGTCGCGCCATTGTCTCACACGGCTGCTTTCATTCCGCGCTTCCTGACAAGGCAATGTACGCATACGTCACTAGTGACGTATGCGTACATTGACCTGAAGGAAGCGGAAGGTAGCGCAATGTACGCTTTTTGACCGGATGGAGGAAAATCGGGTTGCTGGAGGTCACGTGACCGAAGTGACAAGCGGCTCCAGGAGAAGATTTGGGATAAGAAGAAGAGGTAAGCAGGCTGCCTGGGGAGCAATAGGTAAGTATATATTTTTTTGTTTTTAATGACAGAACCCCTTTAAGGCTCTTTTATGACACTTTTCGAACCGTGGTATGGTTACATGTGGGGAGTGTGGTGACAATACGGTTACACTAGGAAAGTGGGCTTACATGAGGGGAGCGTGGAGGTGGTGCGGCTACACAAGGGGACTGTGATGGAACCCCTAACAATAATCTGTGCCGTGTCATTTCCATAAATGTCATAGAAGGTAATGAAAATGAAGTGAACAGTTTAGCATACAGTAATTCCCCTTTCACATGGGCCAAAACTCTCACTTACCCAAAGTAAGCTCTGTTAGACTACACATGTGATACTGGACAATGCACCCATCCTCAGCCCTAGTTGGCCTGTGGTTCACATTCCTATGTGGGTCAGAAGCGGTGTTGTGTCTCCTTAAGGAGAGCACCCAAAAAGTATGTGGAGACACCCATGGGGTAAATGGGTCAGGGGATGGTATAGTCACTACCCAAGCACTGCACACAGAAGAGGGGTTTGAAAACCTAAAAAATGAGTAAGAAAGCTTATAAGGTGATGCTAGCTCCTCTGGGATATCTATGCAAATAAGGATAAGACAATACCTCTATAGCGCCATCTATTGGATGCAGCATTCCTTCAAATCCAAGTGATTTATCACAAGCCTTAACAATGATTGGGAATATTAAACCAAGCCAGGAAGCCATGCACAGACACACTGTTTCAGGGCGAGCACCCACTGGCGTTTGCGTTTTCCGCGGGGAAAAAACGCAGCGTTTTCGCCGCGTTTCCCGCGTTTTTCCGCCCGTTTTCCGCGGCGTTTTTCGCGGCGTTTTCGCGGCTTTTCTATTAATTTCCATGGAGAAAAATAAGGACACATATGCAACTGACAGCTCCTATGTTAAAAACGCAAACGCAACGCAAAAAAAACGCCAGTGGACAGGAACACATGTTATCTCTATGCCTGTGCAGGGAAAACGCAAAACGCAAAACGCAAAACGCAGCAGGTAAAAAAACGCCAGTGGGTGCTCGCCCTCATGGTGATTGGCCCTCCTCAGTGTGCAGCAGGCTTCTGGCTTAGGGTGCATTCACACGAACGTATATCGGCTCGGTTTTCACGCCGAGCCGATAGACGTTGTCTTCATATGCGGGGGGGGGGGGGAGGCTGGAAGAGCCCAGGAGCAGGAACTGAGCTCCCGCCCCTCTCCACCCCTCTGCACTATTTGCAATGGGGAGAGGCGGAACAGGGGCAGGGCTAATACCTGGAACTTAGCCCCGCCTCCGCTCTGCCTCCTCTCATTGTAAATAGTGCAGAGGGGCGGAGAGGAGGCAGAGAGGGGGCGGGAGCTCAGTTCCTGCTCCTGCGCTCTTCCAGCCTCCACCCCCTGCACATGAGGACAACGTATATCGGCTTGGCATGAAAACCAAGCCGATATACGTTCGTGTGAATGCACCCTTAGTCTGTGAGGGGCCTGTGATGTGGATTATAAGCCGTGTCGTATCTCCTTAAGGTGAGCACCCGAAAAGTGTGTGGAGACACCTAGGGGGTGAGTGAGTCAGGGGATACGGAGATACGACACTGCTTATAATCCACATCACAGGCCCCTCACAGACTGAGGGTACATTCACACGAATGTATATCGGCTCGGTTTTCACGCCGAGCCGATATACGTCGTCCTCATCTGCGGGGGGGGGGGGAGGCTGGAAGAGCCAGGAGCGAGAACTGAGCTCCCACCTCCTCTCTGCCTCCTCTCCACCCCTTCTCCGCCCCTCTGCCATGCTGTCCATTGGTTTCTACAGTAACATAACAGCGCCCTCTATTGGTTTTACAGAAACGTGCTGCACCTCCTATTGGATTTACCCAAATTACAGCACCATGGAGATTAGCGGGTCACCTCCCAGTTCTCCATCTTTTTGCCCTAATTTTCTCTAGGGTGGTTTCAAACCGGCGGGAAAGTCGCGCCAATTTTACCCGATGCGTTGGTTATTGAAAAAAAAAGCAGATTCCGCAGCCAATGCTGAGGTAAAATGAAAGCTGTGCTGTGATTGGTTGCTATTTTTTATACTGTTAAGGTAACATGAAAGCTGTGCTGTGATTGGTTGCTATATATTATACTGCTGAGGCAACATGAAAGCTGTGCTGTGATTGGTTGATACTTCTTATACTACTCAGGTTACATGAAAGCTGTGCTGCGATTGGTTGCTATATATTATACCGGGAAGATCCTAGCAATACTGAGAATAATGAAAATAAAACACATCATAGGTTGAAGAAATTATACGCACGGCACGTCTTTTCTTCAGCCTTACATGACTATATATCTATATATGTATACATCCATATATTTGGGTAGAAATCCATAAAAATATATATCGATATATATGTATTTCTATATATTTATATAGATATTTATCTATACACAGAGACAGATAGATAGATAGATAGATAGATAGATAGATAGATAGATAGATAGATAGATAGATAGATAGACTGCATGGAATAACCCTGGATGTCTGACAGTTGAAGCTGACTGGTGATGTCATTAAGGCTCTATTTTGACACGTACAGCTTGGAACCATAAACACTCATGCATGGCAGCCATTTACAGCCAGTCTCCATTGGAGATGGAATTGGGCAGAAATGTACTGGCCTATCTTCCTATTCTGACTCAATAACATGGCTGTAAGCGTTTCAGCTGAAGTAACTTCTCTTGTAGTTATGAACCAGTACTCACAGAAGATATATGTTGTCAGACAGCATCCAACTCGACTGCAGAGGCATGTCAGAAGATTCCAGGGTTTATTCAGGTAGAAATCTTGTATAATGCACATTCAGCAGTAGGTAAAAAGAATGATGATTAGCCAAAGCACAGAGTAGAGACCTAGCACATAGGCTATAGACAGGAAACTCCCTAGCAGGAGGAAAAGGAGGAGTTATGCAATACAGGGGGTACAGAGGACCAGAAGGGACAAACTAAAGAAGGCAAACACTTGCAGATACAGTACAGGTTATACATGTCAATGAATAGAGTCAGGTAGATGAGACATGACACTTCCCAAGACGCCACAGCAGCCGGACAAATTGTATGTTTGACAGAATGGCTGTTTTATTCAGCCCATAAAGGTGACTACCCACTACAGTTCTTTTTTTCACTGCGAAATTCACAGCAGTTTTTTTTCTGCAGGCGTCTATGGGACTTGTAATGTTAAAATCGCAATCGCGCAAAATCGCGATTTTAACTGGAAGCAAAACAACAACACACACCCCCTACGTCTGTATGCTCCACGTATTCGGGTCATGGGCGTATGTACAGTGGATGCGGTCGCACCTGGGGCCCGGAGCCCTAGGGGGCCCATAAAGTCTCTCTTTCCCACATTGTAAACCAATGCTATCAATGAAGCTTTATAGTTGGGGGCCCAGTTCCAGACTTCGTACTGGGGCCCCACAGCTTCAAGTTACACCTCCGGATTAGGATAATGCTAGGCCATTCCAACCAGCCTGTGTGAGTGACCTACAGTCGCTGCTAGTTCAAAAGCGGCAAGCATGCAGGCTGGCCCCTGATGCGTGCTTCAGAGCCAACGCTTCTAGATGGAGCGACATTCGGGGAGCAAAGAACTCCAATGAACGGATGTCTACTTTAAAAGGATGTATTGCTTTATTCAATGCCTAGACACAGCAACAGTTCAACCGCTCGATAAAGACCGCAGTCAATAAAGGAAATAAAGAAATGTGTCTGTTTAATGTAAACTTGCATGGGAAACGTTTGCGAGCCACTGACTGACTGAATGCTGCTGGTGCCGCTGCTGCATGTCTGAAACTTGGTCTGACGTTACATGCACCACCAGGAATAAGGCCTTGCCTATAAGCATTCCCCAGCTGGCAAAAACGGAACATCCCTGCCTATTCCTCACCGTGGAAGGACAGAACCTACCTTTTTAAAAAAAAATAAAAAAAATAGGCCACAGCGGCAGCCAACTGGATTTTGGTAGGCCGCTGTCTCCCCCTTGTGTGCTGCATTCAAAATGCACTCTGCTAAAAATAAAAAGGATCCAGTTCTGTGGCTTCTCGGAGGAGATAGGGGTTCCCCCACCTCCCGTCTCCGAGCTGCAGCGGAGACTGACTAACATGGCTGCCAAGTCTGGTATTTATACTTCTAAATTGATGACATCACAATGCAGTGACATCAGCCTGCCAGACACCTGGCTCATTTGCATACAGTGTGTATGTATGTATGTATGAATGAATGAATGAATCTATCTATTTATTAATTATGTAGATTATAGATATAGATTATATCTGAATTATAGATTTTGTGCATATAGATAAAAGATAGATTTTAGATGAGATATATATATATATATATATATATTTATATATCTACATACATACACAAACACATATAGCTGTATTATGTATATATGTAGATTCTATAATGTATGTTGATTATATAATAGATCTATTGATTGATAGATAGATAATCCATAGATCTATTATATAATTAATATACATGATAGAATCTACATAGATATAAATAATCTAAAATCTATCATCTGGATATAATGTATGTCTATAATGTACACTATCTATCTATCGCTATACAAATAGCAAGATTTATTTCTCTATATTATCTATAGTTATGGATGGGTGGATGGATGGATTTATTTATGTATGGCGGGAAAAAAAAAAAAAAAGGCCTGCTGTACATTTAAACTTCTTCAGATGACCATGCTGATCTATTCTTATTCTTACTAGGGTCTACTGATGCCAGCCCAGGGGAAGCCAATTTTCCTCATTTTTGGGAAAAAGTTTCCGTCCGTCCCCACTCGAAATGCGTCCACCAAAAGAGATCTCTCAAAACGACCGACGGACGCACCTTCAGAGGCAAACTAGTGCTTGCTTCTAGTGTCATCGCGTGCTTAACCATCCTGCGTAGGGAGGTGACGAGTCCTGCAGGCTCTGCAAGCCTAGGATGCGTGAGCACGGTGCAAGAGGAAGGACTGAGGAGGATGTGAGGGGGTGCGGTTGAGAAAGCGTTGGGTGGGGCTATGCAGAGGTCTTCCAGCTCCCTCAGTGCATTGTGGGTGCGCCCGGAGTGCTGCCTGAGCGTGTTGCATCTGATACGTCCCCTATCTGGGGATCATATATTAAAGGGAGCATAGGTGCAGCACGTTTCTGTAAAACCAATAGAGGGCGCTGCAATGTTACTGTAGAAACCAATGGACTGCATGGCAGGTAGCTATACATAGATTTTAATGACGACGACTGCCAAGGCTAAAGCCCGTGTATATTCCATAGACTATAGCTATCTCCAGGATAGCTGCATGCACAGTCGCGCCATTGTCTCACACGGCTGCTTTCATTCCGCGCTTCCTGACAAGGCAATGTACGCATACGTCACTAGTGACGTATGCGTACATTGACCTGAAGGAAGCGGAAGGTAGCGCAATGTACGCTTTTTGACCGGATGGAGGAAAATCGGGTTGCTGGAGGTCACGTGACCGAAGTGACAAGCGGCTCCAGGAGAAGATTTGGGATAAGAAGAAGAGGTAAGCAGGCTGCCTGGGGAGCAATAGGTAAGTATATATTTTTTTGTTTTTAATGACAGAACCCCTTTAAGGCTCTTTTATGACACTTTTCGAACCGTGGTATGGTTACATGTGGGGAGTGTGGTGACAATACGGTTACACTAGGAAAGTGGGCTTACATGAGGGGAGCGTGGAGGTGGTGCGGCTACACAAGGGGACTGTGATGGAACCCCTAACAATAATCTGTGCCGTGTCATTTCCATAAATGTCATAGAAGGTAATGAAAATGAAGTGAACAGTTTAGCATACAGTAATTCCCCTTTCACATGGGCCAAAACTCTCACTTACCCAAAGTAAGCTCTGTTAGACTACACATGTGATACTGGACAATGCACCCATCCTCAGCCCTAGTTGGCCTGTGGTTCACATTCCTATGTGGGTCAGAAGCGGTGTTGTGTCTCCTTAAGGAGAGCACCCAAAAAGTATGTGGAGACACCCATGGGGTAAATGGGTCAGGGGATGGTATAGTCACTACCCAAGCACTGCACACAGAAGAGGGGTTTGAAAACCTAAAAAATGAGTAAGAAAGCTTATAAGGTGATGCTAGCTCCTCTGGGATATCTATGCAAATAAGGATAAGACAATACCTCTATAGCGCCATCTATTGGATGCAGCATTCCTTCAAATCCAAGTGATTTATCACAAGCCTTAACAATGATTGGGAATATTAAACCAAGCCAGGAAGCCATGCACAGACACACTGTTTCAGGGCGAGCACCCACTGGCGTTTGCGTTTTCCGCGGGGAAAAAACGCAGCGTTTTCGCCGCGTTTCCCGCGTTTTTCCGCCCGTTTTCCGCGGCGTTTTTCGCGGCGTTTTCGCGGCTTTTCTATTAATTTCCATGGAGAAAAATAAGGACACATATGCAACTGACAGCTCCTATGTTAAAAACGCAAACGCAACGCAAAAAAAACGCCAGTGGACAGGAACACATGTTATCTCTATGCCTGTGCAGGGAAAACGCAAAACGCAAAACGCAAAACGCAAAACGCAGGTAAAAAAACGCCAGTGGGTGCTCGCCCTCATGGTGATTGGCCCTCCTCAGTGTGCAGCAGGCTTCTGGCTTAGGGTGCATTCACACGAACGTATATCGGCTCGGTTTTCACGCCGAGCCGATAGACGTTGTCTTCATATGCGGGGGGGGGGGGGGAGGCTGGAAGAGCCCAGGAGCAGGAACTGAGCTCCCGCCCCTCTCCACCCCTCTGCACTATTTGCAATGGGGAGAGGCGGAACAGGGGCAGGGCTAATACCTGGAACTTAGCCCCGCCTCCGCTCTGCCTCCTCTCATTGTAAATAGTGCAGAGGGGCGGAGAGGAGGCAGAGAGGGGGCGGGAGCTCAGTTCCTGCTCCTGCGCTCTTCCAGCCTCCACCCCCTGCACATGAGGACAACGTATATCGGCTTGGCATGAAAACCAAGCCGATATACGTTCGTGTGAATGCACCCTTAGTCTGTGAGGGGCCTGTGATGTGGATTATAAGCCGTGTCGTATCTCCTTAAGGTGAGCACCCGAAAAGTGTGTGGAGACACCTAGGGGGTGAGTGAGTCAGGGGATACGGAGATACGACACTGCTTATAATCCACATCACAGGCCCCTCACAGACTGAGGGTACATTCACACGAATGTATATCGGCTCGGTTTTCACGCCGAGCCGATATACGTCGTCCTCATCTGCGGGGGGGGGGGGAGGCTGGAAGAGCCAGGAGCGAGAACTGAGCTCCCACCTCCTCTCTGCCTCCTCTCCACCCCTTCTCCGCCCCTCTGCCATGCTGTCCATTGGTTTCTACAGTAACATAACAGCGCCCTCTATTGGTTTTACAGAAACGTGCTGCACCTCCTATTGGAATTACCCAAATTACAGCACCATGGAGATTAGCGGGTCACCTCCCAGTTCTCCATCTTTTTGCCCTAATTTTCTCTAGGGTGGTTTCAAACCGGCGGGAAAGTCGCGCCAATTTTACCCGATGCGTTGGTTATTGAAAAAAAAAGCAGATTCCGCAGCCAATGCTGAGGTAAAATGAAAGCTGTGCTGTGATTGGTTGCTATTTTTTATACTGTTAAGGTAACATGAAAGCTGTGCTGTGATTGGTTGCTATATATTATACTGCTGAGGCAACATGAAAGCTGTGCTGTGATTGGTTGATACTTCTTATACTACTCAGGTTACATGAAAGCTGTGCTGCGATTGGTTGCTATATATTATACCGGGAAGATCCTAGCAATACTGAGAATAATGAAAATAAAACACATCATAGGTTGAAGAAATTATACGCACGGCACGTCTTTTCTTCAGCCTTACATGACTATATATCTATATTTGTATACATCCATATATTTGGGTAGAAATCCATAAAAATATATATCGATATATATATGTATTTCTATATATTTATATAGATATTTATCTATACACAGAGACAGATAGATAGATAGATAGATAGATAGATAGATAGATAGATAGATAGATAGATAGATAGATAGATAGATAGACTGCATGGAATAACCCTGGATGTCTGACAGTTGAAGCTGACTGGTGATGTCATTAAGGCTCTATTTTGACACGTACAGCTTGGAACCATAAACACTCATGCATGGCAGCCATTTACAGCCAGTCTCCATTGGAGATGGAATTGGGCAGAAATGTACTGGCCTATCTTCCTATTCTGACTCAATAACATGGCTGTAAGCGTATCGGCTGAAGTAACTTCTCTTGTAGTTATGAACCAGTACTCACAGAAGATATATGTTGTCAGACAGCATCCAACTCGACTGCAGAGGCATGTCAGAAGATTCCAGGGTTTATTCAGGTAGAAATCTTGTATAATGCACATTCAGCAGTAGGTAAAAAGAATGATGATTAGCCAAAGCACAGAGTAGAGACCTAGCACATAGGCTATAGACAGGAAACTCCCTAGCAGGAGGAAAAGGAGGAGTTATGCAATACAGGGGGTACAGAGGACCAGAAGGGACAAACTAAAGAAGGCAAACACTTGCAGATACAGTACAGGTTATACATGTCAATGAATAGAGTCAGGTAGATGAGACATGACACTTCCCAAGACGCCACAGCAGCCGGACAAATTGTATGTTTGACAGAATGGCTGTTTTATTCAGCCCATAAAGGTGACTACCCACTACAGTTCTTTTTTTCACTGCGAAATTCACAGCAGTTTTTTTTCTGCAGGCGTCTATGGGACTTGTAATGTTAAAATCGCAATCGCGCAAAATCGCGATTTTAACTGGAAGCAAAACAACAACACACACCCCCTACGTCTGTATGCTCCACGTATTCGGGTCATGGGCGTATGTACAGTGGATGCGGTCGCACCTGGGGCCCGGAGCCCTAGGGGGCCCATAAAGTCTCTCTTTCCCACATTGTAAACCAATGCTATCAATGAAGCTTTATAGTTGGGGGCCCAGTTCCAGACTTCGTACTGGGGCCCCACAGCTTCAAGTTACACCTCCGGATTAGGATAATGCTAGGCCATTCCAACCAGCCTGTGTGAGTGACCTACAGTCGCTGCTAGTTCAAAAGCGGCAAGCATGCAGGCTGGCCCCTGATGCGTGCTTCAGAGCCAACGCTTCTAGATGGAGCGACATTCGGGGAGCAAAGAACTCCAATGAACGGATGTCTACTTTAAAAGGATGTATTGCTTTATTCAATGCCTAGACACAGCAACAGTTCAACCGCTCGATAAAGACCGCAGTCAATAAAGGAAATAAAGAAATGTGTCTGTTTAATGTAAACTTGCATGGGAAACGTTTGCGAGCCACTGACTGACTGAATGCTGCTGGTGCCGCTGCTGCATGTCTGAAACTTGGTCTGACGTTACATGCACCACCAGGAATAAGGCCTTGCCTATAAGCATTCCCCAGCTGGCAAAAACGGAACATCCCTGCCTATTCCTCACCGTGGAAGGACAGAACCTACCTTTTTAAAAAAAAATAAAAAAAATAGGCCACAGCGGCAGCCAACTGGATTTTGGTAGGCCGCTGTCTCCCCCTTGTGTGCTGCATTCAAAATGCACTCTGCTAAAAATAAAAAGGATCCAGTTCTGTGGCTTCTCGGAGGAGATAGGGGTTCCCCCACCTCCCGTCTCCGAGCTGCAGCGGAGACTGACTAACATGGCTGCCAAGTCTGGTATTTATACTTCTAAATTGATGACATCACAATGCAGTGACATCAGCCTGCCAGACACCTGGCTCATTTGCATACAGTGTGTATGTATGTATGTATGAATGAATGAATGAATCTATCTATTTATTAATTATGTAGATTATAGATATAGATTATATCTGAATTATAGATTTTGTGCATATAGATAAAAGATAGATTTTAGATGAGATATATATATATATATATATATATTTATATATCTACATACATACACAAACACATATAGCTGTATTATGTATATATGTAGATTCTATAATGTATGTTGATTATATAATAGATCTATTGATTGATAGATAGATAATCCATAGATCTATTATATAATTAATATACATGATAGAATCTACATAGATATAAATAATCTAAAATCTATCATCTGGATATAATGTATGTCTATAATGTACACTATCTATCTATCGCTATACAAATAGCAAGATTTATTTCTCTATATTATCTATAGTTATGGATGGGTGGATGGATGGATTTATTTATGTATGGCGGGAAAAAAAAAAAAAAAGGCCTGCTGTACATTTAAACTTCTTCAGATGACCATGCTGATCTATTCTTATTCTTACTAGGGTCTACTGATGCCAGCCCAGGGGAAGCCAATTTTCCTCATTTTTGGGAAAAAGTTTCCGTCCGTCCCCACTCGAAATGCGTCCACCAAAAGAGATCTCTCAAAACGACCGACGGACGCACCTTCAGAGGCAAACTAGTGCTTGCTTCTAGTGTCATCGCGTGCTTAACCATCCTGCGTAGGGAGGTGACGAGTCCTGCAGGCTCTGCAAGCCTAGGATGCGTGAGCACGGTGCAAGAGGAAGGACTGAGGAGGATGTGAGGGGGTGCGGTTGAGAAAGCGTTGGGTGGGGCTATGCAGAGGTCTTCCAGCTCCCTCAGTGCATTGTGGGTGCGCCCGGAGTGCTGCCTGAGCGTGTTGCATCTGATACGTCCCCTATCTGGGGATCATATATTAAAGGGAGCATAGGTGCAGCACGTTTCTGTAAAACCAATAGAGGGCGCTGCAATGTTACTGTAGAAACCAATGGACTGCATGGCAGGTAGCTATACATAGATTTTAATGACGACGACTGCCAAGGCTAAAGCCCGTGTATATTCCATAGACTATAGCTATCTCCAGGATAGCTGCATGCACAGTCGCGCCATTGTCTCACACGGCTGCTTTCATTCCGCGCTTCCTGACAAGGCAATGTACGCATACGTCACTAGTGACGTATGCGTACATTGACCTGAAGGAAGCGGAAGGTAGCGCAATGTACGCTTTTTGACCGGATGGAGGAAAATCGGGTTGCTGGAGGTCACGTGACCGAAGTGACAAGCGGCTCCAGGAGAAGATTTGGGATAAGAAGAAGAGGTAAGCAGGCTGCCTGGGGAGCAATAGGTAAGTATATATTTTTTTGTTTTTAATGACAGAACCCCTTTAAGGCTCTTTTATGACACTTTTCGAACCGTGGTATGGTTACATGTGGGGAGTGTGGTGACAATACGGTTACACTAGGAAAGTGGGCTTACATGAGGGGAGCGTGGAGGTGGTGCGGCTACACAAGGGGACTGTGATGGAACCCCTAACAATAATCTGTGCCGTGTCATTTCCATAAATGTCATAGAAGGTAATGAAAATGAAGTGAACAGTTTAGCATACAGTAATTCCCCTTTCACATGGGCCAAAACTCTCACTTACCCAAAGTAAGCTCTGTTAGACTACACATGTGATACTGGACAATGCACCCATCCTCAGCCCTAGTTGGCCTGTGGTTCACATTCCTATGTGGGTCAGAAGCGGTGTTGTGTCTCCTTAAGGAGAGCACCCAAAAAGTATGTGGAGACACCCATGGGGTAAATGGGTCAGGGGATGGTATAGTCACTACCCAAGCACTGCACACAGAAGAGGGGTTTGAAAACCTAAAAAATGAGTAAGAAAGCTTATAAGGTGATGCTAGCTCCTCTGGGATATCTATGCAAATAAGGATAAGACAATACCTCTATAGCGCCATCTATTGGATGCAGCATTCCTTCAAATCCAAGTGATTTATCACAAGCCTTAACAATGATTGGGAATATTAAACCAAGCCAGGAAGCCATGCACAGACACACTGTTTCAGGGCGAGCACCCACTGGCGTTTGCGTTTTCCGCGGGGAAAAAACGCAGCGTTTTCGCCGCGTTTCCCGCGTTTTTCCGCCCGTTTTCCGCGGCGTTTTTCGCGGCGTTTTCGCGGCTTTTCTATTAATTTCCATGGAGAAAAATAAGGACACATATGCAACTGACAGCTCCTATGTTAAAAACGCAAACGCAACGCAAAAAAAACGCCAGTGGACAGGAACACATGTTATCTCTATGCCTGTGCAGGGAAAACGCAAAACGCAAAACGCAAAACGCAAAACGCAGGTAAAAAAACGCCAGTGGGTGCTCGCCCTCATGGTGATTGGCCCTCCTCAGTGTGCAGCAGGCTTCTGGCTTAGGGTGCATTCACACGAACGTATATCGGCTCGGTTTTCACGCCGAGCCGATAGACGTTGTCTTCATATGCGGGGGGGGGGGGGAGGCTGGAAGAGCCCAGGAGCAGGAACTGAGCTCCCGCCCCTCTCCACCCCTCTGCACTATTTGCAATGGGGAGAGGCGGAACAGGGGCAGGGCTAATACCTGGAACTTAGCCCCGCCTCCGCTCTGCCTCCTCTCATTGTAAATAGTGCAGAGGGGCGGAGAGGAGGCAGAGAGGGGGCGGGAGCTCAGTTCCTGCTCCTGCGCTCTTCCAGCCTCCACCCCCTGCACATGAGGACAACGTATATCGGCTTGGCATGAAAACCAAGCCGATATACGTTCGTGTGAATGCACCCTTAGTCTGTGAGGGGCCTGTGATGTGGATTATAAGCCGTGTCGTATCTCCTTAAGGTGAGCACCCGAAAAGTGTGTGGAGACACCTAGGGGGTGAGTGAGTCAGGGGATACGGAGATACGACACTGCTTATAATCCACATCACAGGCCCCTCACAGACTGAGGGTACATTCACACGAATGTATATCGGCTCGGTTTTCACGCCGAGCCGATATACGTCGTCCTCATCTGCGGGGGGGGGGGGAGGCTGGAAGAGCCAGGAGCGAGAACTGAGCTCCCACCTCCTCTCTGCCTCCTCTCCACCCCTTCTCCGCCCCTCTGCCATGCTGTCCATTGGTTTCTACAGTAACATAACAGCGCCCTCTATTGGTTTTACAGAAACGTGCTGCACCTCCTATTGGATTTACCCAAATTACAGCACCATGGAGATTAGCGGGTCACCTCCCAGTTCTCCATCTTTTTGCCCTAATTTTCTCTAGGGTGGTTTCAAACCGGCGGGAAAGTCGCGCCAATTTTACCCGATGCGTTGGTTATTGAAAAAAAAAGCAGATTCCGCAGCCAATGCTGAGGTAAAATGAAAGCTGTGCTGTGATTGGTTGCTATTTTTTATACTGTTAAGGTAACATGAAAGCTGTGCTGTGATTGGTTGCTATATATTATACTGCTGAGGCAACATGAAAGCTGTGCTGTGATTGGTTGATACTTCTTATACTACTCAGGTTACATGAAAGCTGTGCTGCGATTGGTTGCTATATATTATACCGGGAAGATCCTAGCAATACTGAGAATAATGAAAATAAAACACATCATAGGTTGAAGAAATTATACGCACGGCACGTCTTTTCTTCAGCCTTACATGACTATATATCTATATATGTATACATCCATATATTTGGGTAGAAATCCATAAAAATATATATCGATATATATGTATTTCTATATATTTATATAGATATTTATCTATACACAGAGACAGATAGATAGATAGATAGATAGATAGATAGATAGATAGATAGATAGATAGATAGATAGATAGACTGCATGGAATAACCCTGGATGTCTGACAGTTGAAGCTGACTGGTGATGTCATTAAGGCTCTATTTTGACACGTACAGCTTGGAACCATAAACACTCATGCATGGCAGCCATTTACAGCCAGTCTCCATTGGAGATGGAATTGGGCAGAAATGTACTGGCCTATCTTCCTATTCTGACTCAATAACATGGCTGTAAGCGTTTCAGCTGAAGTAACTTCTCTTGTAGTTATGAACCAGTACTCACAGAAGATATATGTTGTCAGACAGCATCCAACTCGACTGCAGAGGCATGTCAGAAGATTCCAGGGTTTATTCAGGTAGAAATCTTGTATAATGCACATTCAGCAGTAGGTAAAAAGAATGATGATTAGCCAAAGCACAGAGTAGAGACCTAGCACATAGGCTATAGACAGGAAACTCCCTAGCAGGAGGAAAAGGAGGAGTTATGCAATACAGGGGGTACAGAGGACCAGAAGGGACAAACTAAAGAAGGCAAACACTTGCAGATACAGTACAGGTTATACATGTCAATGAATAGAGTCAGGTAGATGAGACATGACACTTCCCAAGACGCCACAGCAGCCGGACAAATTGTATGTTTGACAGAATGGCTGTTTTATTCAGCCCATAAAGGTGACTACCCACTACAGTTCTTTTTTTCACTGCGAAATTCACAGCAGTTTTTTTTCTGCAGGCGTCTATGGGACTTGTAATGTTAAAATCGCAATCGCGCAAAATCGCGATTTTAACTGGAAGCAAAACAACAACACACACCCCCTACGTCTGTATGCTCCACGTATTCGGGTCATGGGCGTATGTACAGTGGATGCGGTCGCACCTGGGGCCCGGAGCCCTAGGGGGCCCATAAAGTCTCTCTTTCCCACATTGTAAACCAATGCTATCAATGAAGCTTTATAGTTGGGGGCCCAGTTCCAGACTTCGTACTGGGGCCCCACAGCTTCAAGTTACACCTCCGGATTAGGATAATGCTAGGCCATTCCAACCAGCCTGTGTGAGTGACCTACAGTCGCTGCTAGTTCAAAAGCGGCAAGCATGCAGGCTGGCCCCTGATGCGTGCTTCAGAGCCAACGCTTCTAGATGGAGCGACATTCGGGGAGCAAAGAACTCCAATGAACGGATGTCTACTTTAAAAGGATGTATTGCTTTATTCAATGCCTAGACACAGCAACAGTTCAACCGCTCGATAAAGACCGCAGTCAATAAAGGAAATAAAGAAATGTGTCTGTTTAATGTAAACTTGCATGGGAAACGTTTGCGAGCCACTGACTGACTGAATGCTGCTGGTGCCGCTGCTGCATGTCTGAAACTTGGTCTGACGTTACATGCACCACCAGGAATAAGGCCTTGCCTATAAGCATTCCCCAGCTGGCAAAAACGGAACATCCCTGCCTATTCCTCACCGTGGAAGGACAGAACCTACCTTTTTAAAAAAAAATAAAAAAAATAGGCCACAGCGGCAGCCAACTGGATTTTGGTAGGCCGCTGTCTCCCCCTTGTGTGCTGCATTCAAAATGCACTCTGCTAAAAATAAAAAGGATCCAGTTCTGTGGCTTCTCGGAGGAGATAGGGGTTCCCCCACCTCCCGTCTCCGAGCTGCAGCGGAGACTGACTAACATGGCTGCCAAGTCTGGTATTTATACTTCTAAATTGATGACATCACAATGCAGTGACATCAGCCTGCCAGACACCTGGCTCATTTGCATACAGTGTGTATGTATGTATGTATGAATGAATGAATGAATCTATCTATTTATTAATTATGTAGATTATAGATATAGATTATATCTGAATTATAGATTTTGTGCATATAGATAAAAGATAGATTTTAGATGAGATATATATATATATATATATATTTATATATCTACATACATACACAAACACATATAGCTGTATTATGTATATATGTAGATTCTATAATGTATGTTGATTATATAATAGATCTATTGATTGATAGATAGATAATCCATAGATCTATTATATAATTAATATACATGATAGAATCTACATAGATATAAATAATCTAAAATCTATCATCTGGATATAATGTATGTCTATAATGTACACTATCTATCTATCGCTATACAAATAGCAAGATTTATTTCTCTATATTATCTATAGTTATGGATGGGTGGATGGATGGATTTATTTATGTATGGCGGGAAAAAAAAAAAAAAAGGCCTGCTGTACATTTAAACTTCTTCAGATGACCATGCTGATCTATTCTTATTCTTACTAGGGTCTACTGATGCCAGCCCAGGGGAAGCCAATTTTCCTCATTTTTGGGAAAAAGTTTCCGTCCGTCCCCACTCGAAATGCGTCCACCAAAAGAGATCTCTCAAAACGACCGACGGACGCACCTTCAGAGGCAAACTAGTGCTTGCTTCTAGTGTCATCGCGTGCTTAACCATCCTGCGTAGGGAGGTGACGAGTCCTGCAGGCTCTGCAAGCCTAGGATGCGTGAGCACGGTGCAAGAGGAAGGACTGAGGAGGATGTGAGGGGGTGCGGTTGAGAAAGCGTTGGGTGGGGCTATGCAGAGGTCTTCCAGCTCCCTCAGTGCATTGTGGGTGCGCCCGGAGTGCTGCCTGAGCGTGTTGCATCTGATACGTCCCCTATCTGGGGATCATATATTAAAGGGAGCATAGGTGCAGCACGTTTCTGTAAAACCAATAGAGGGCGCTGCAATGTTACTGTAGAAACCAATGGACTGCATGGCAGGTAGCTATACATAGATTTTAATGACGACGACTGCCAAGGCTAAAGCCCGTGTATATTCCATAGACTATAGCTATCTCCAGGATAGCTGCATGCACAGTCGCGCCATTGTCTCACACGGCTGCTTTCATTCCGCGCTTCCTGACAAGGCAATGTACGCATACGTCACTAGTGACGTATGCGTACATTGACCTGAAGGAAGCGGAAGGTAGCGCAATGTACGCTTTTTGACCGGATGGAGGAAAATCGGGTTGCTGGAGGTCACGTGACCGAAGTGACAAGCGGCTCCAGGAGAAGATTTGGGATAAGAAGAAGAGGTAAGCAGGCTGCCTGGGGAGCAATAGGTAAGTATATATTTTTTTGTTTTTAATGACAGAACCCCTTTAAGGCTCTTTTATGACACTTTTCGAACCGTGGTATGGTTACATGTGGGGAGTGTGGTGACAATACGGTTACACTAGGAAAGTGGGCTTACATGAGGGGAGCGTGGAGGTGGTGCGGCTACACAAGGGGACTGTGATGGAACCCCTAACAATAATCTGTGCCGTGTCATTTCCATAAATGTCATAGAAGGTAATGAAAATGAAGTGAACAGTTTAGCATACAGTAATTCCCCTTTCACATGGGCCAAAACTCTCACTTACCCAAAGTAAGCTCTGTTAGACTACACATGTGATACTGGACAATGCACCCATCCTCAGCCCTAGTTGGCCTGTGGTTCACATTCCTATGTGGGTCAGAAGCGGTGTTGTGTCTCCTTAAGGAGAGCACCCAAAAAGTATGTGGAGACACCCATGGGGTAAATGGGTCAGGGGATGGTATAGTCACTACCCAAGCACTGCACACAGAAGAGGGGTTTGAAAACCTAAAAAATGAGTAAGAAAGCTTATAAGGTGATGCTAGCTCCTCTGGGATATCTATGCAAATAAGGATAAGACAATACCTCTATAGCGCCATCTATTGGATGCAGCATTCCTTCAAATCCAAGTGATTTATCACAAGCCTTAACAATGATTGGGAATATTAAACCAAGCCAGGAAGCCATGCACAGACACACTGTTTCAGGGCGAGCACCCACTGGCGTTTGCGTTTTCCGCGGGGAAAAAACGCAGCGTTTTCGCCGCGTTTCCCGCGTTTTTCCGCCCGTTTTCCGCGGCGTTTTTCGCGGCGTTTTCGCGGCTTTTCTATTAATTTCCATGGAGAAAAATAAGGACACATATGCAACTGACAGCTCCTATGTTAAAAACGCAAACGCAACGCAAAAAAAACGCCAGTGGACAGGAACACATGTTATCTCTATGCCTGTGCAGGGAAAACGCAAAACGCAAAACGCAAAACGCAAAACGCAGGTAAAAAAACGCCAGTGGGTGCTCGCCCTCATGGTGATTGGCCCTCCTCAGTGTGCAGCAGGCTTCTGGCTTAGGGTGCATTCACACGAACGTATATCGGCTCGGTTTTCACGCCGAGCCGATAGACGTTGTCTTCATATGCGGGGGGGGGGGGGGGAGGCTGGAAGAGCCCAGGAGCAGGAACTGAGCTCCCGCCCCTCTCCACCCCTCTGCACTATTTGCAATGGGGAGAGGCGGAACAGGGGCAGGGCTAATACCTGGAACTTAGCCCCGCCTCCGCTCTGCCTCCTCTCATTGTAAATAGTGCAGAGGGGCGGAGAGGAGGCAGAGAGGGGGCGGGAGCTCAGTTCCTGCTCCTGCGCTCTTCCAGCCTCCACCCCCTGCACATGAGGACAACGTATATCGGCTTGGCATGAAAACCAAGCCGATATACGTTCGTGTGAATGCACCCTTAGTCTGTGAGGGGCCTGTGATGTGGATTATAAGCCGTGTCGTATCTCCTTAAGGTGAGCACCCGAAAAGTGTGTGGAGACACCTAGGGGGTGAGTGAGTCAGGGGATACGGAGATACGACACTGCTTATAATCCACATCACAGGCCCCTCACAGACTGAGGGTACATTCACACGAATGTATATCGGCTCGGTTTTCACGCCGAGCCGATATACGTCGTCCTCATCTGCGGGGGGGGGGGGAGGCTGGAAGAGCCAGGAGCGAGAACTGAGCTCCCACCTCCTCTCTGCCTCCTCTCCACCCCTTCTCCGCCCCTCTGCCATGCTGTCCATTGGTTTCTACAGTAACATAACAGCGCCCTCTATTGGTTTTACAGAAACGTGCTGCACCTCCTATTGGAATTACCCAAATTACAGCACCATGGAGATTAGCGGGTCACCTCCCAGTTCTCCATCTTTTTGCCCTAATTTTCTCTAGGGTGGTTTCAAACCGGCGGGAAAGTCGCGCCAATTTTACCCGATGCGTTGGTTATTGAAAAAAAAAGCAGATTCCGCAGCCAATGCTGAGGTAAAATGAAAGCTGTGCTGTGATTGGTTGCTATTTTTTATACTGTTAAGGTAACATGAAAGCTGTGCTGTGATTGGTTGCTATATATTATACTGCTGAGGCAACATGAAAGCTGTGCTGTGATTGGTTGATACTTCTTATACTACTCAGGTTACATGAAAGCTGTGCTGCGATTGGTTGCTATATATTATACCGGGAAGATCCTAGCAATACTGAGAATAATGAAAATAAAACACATCATAGGTTGAAGAAATTATACGCACGGCACGTCTTTTCTTCAGCCTTACATGACTATATATCTATATTTGTATACATCCATATATTTGGGTAGAAATCCATAAAAATATATATCGATATATATATGTATTTCTATATATTTATATAGATATTTATCTATACACAGAGACAGATAGATAGATAGATAGATAGATAGATAGATAGATAGATAGATAGATAGATAGATAGATAGATAGATAGATAGACTGCATGGAATAACCCTGGATGTCTGACAGTTGAAGCTGACTGGTGATGTCATTAAGGCTCTATTTTGACACGTACAGCTTGGAACCATAAACACTCATGCATGGCAGCCATTTACAGCCAGTCTCCATTGGAGATGGAATTGGGCAGAAATGTACTGGCCTATCTTCCTATTCTGACTCAATAACATGGCTGTAAGCGTATCGGCTGAAGTAACTTCTCTTGTAGTTATGAACCAGTACTCACAGAAGATATATGTTGTCAGACAGCATCCAACTCGACTGCAGAGGCATGTCAGAAGATTCCAGGGTTTATTCAGGTAGAAATCTTGTATAATGCACATTCAGCAGTAGGTAAAAAGAATGATGATTAGCCAAAGCACAGAGTAGAGACCTAGCACATAGGCTATAGACAGGAAACTCCCTAGCAGGAGGAAAAGGAGGAGTTATGCAATACAGGGGGTACAGAGGACCAGAAGGGACAAACTAAAGAAGGCAAACACTTGCAGATACAGTACAGGTTATACATGTCAATGAATAGAGTCAGGTAGATGAGACATGACACTTCCCAAGACGCCACAGCAGCCGGACAAATTGTATGTTTGACAGAATGGCTGTTTTATTCAGCCCATAAAGGTGACTACCCACTACAGTTCTTTTTTTCACTGCGAAATTCACAGCAGTTTTTTTTCTGCAGGCGTCTATGGGACTTGTAATGTTAAAATCGCAATCGCGCAAAATCGCGATTTTAACTGGAAGCAAAACAACAACACACACCCCCTACGTCTGTATGCTCCACGTATTCGGGTCATGGGCGTATGTACAGTGGATGCGGTCGCACCTGGGGCCCGGAGCCCTAGGGGGCCCATAAAGTCTCTCTTTCCCACATTGTAAACCAATGCTATCAATGAAGCTTTATAGTTGGGGGCCCAGTTCCAGACTTCGTACTGGGGCCCCACAGCTTCAAGTTACACCTCCGGATTAGGATAATGCTAGGCCATTCCAACCAGCCTGTGTGAGTGACCTACAGTCGCTGCTAGTTCAAAAGCGGCAAGCATGCAGGCTGGCCCCTGATGCGTGCTTCAGAGCCAACGCTTCTAGATGGAGCGACATTCGGGGAGCAAAGAACTCCAATGAACGGATGTCTACTTTAAAAGGATGTATTGCTTTATTCAATGCCTAGACACAGCAACAGTTCAACCGCTCGATAAAGACCGCAGTCAATAAAGGAAATAAAGAAATGTGTCTGTTTAATGTAAACTTGCATGGGAAACGTTTGCGAGCCACTGACTGACTGAATGCTGCTGGTGCCGCTGCTGCATGTCTGAAACTTGGTCTGACGTTACATGCACCACCAGGAATAAGGCCTTGCCTATAAGCATTCCCCAGCTGGCAAAAACGGAACATCCCTGCCTATTCCTCACCGTGGAAGGACAGAACCTACCTTTTTAAAAAAAAATAAAAAAAATAGGCCACAGCGGCAGCCAACTGGATTTTGGTAGGCCGCTGTCTCCCCCTTGTGTGCTGCATTCAAAATGCACTCTGCTAAAAATAAAAAGGATCCAGTTCTGTGGCTTCTCGGAGGAGATAGGGGTTCCCCCACCTCCCGTCTCCGAGCTGCAGCGGAGACTGACTAACATGGCTGCCAAGTCTGGTATTTATACTTCTAAATTGATGACATCACAATGCAGTGACATCAGCCTGCCAGACACCTGGCTCATTTGCATACAGTGTGTATGTATGTATGTATGAATGAATGAATGAATCTATCTATTTATTAATTATGTAGATTATAGATATAGATTATATCTGAATTATAGATTTTGTGCATATAGATAAAAGATAGATTTTAGATGAGATATATATATATATATATATATATTTATATATCTACATACATACACAAACACATATAGCTGTATTATGTATATATGTAGATTCTATAATGTATGTTGATTATATAATAGATCTATTGATTGATAGATAGATAATCCATAGATCTATTATATAATTAATATACATGATAGAATCTACATAGATATAAATAATCTAAAATCTATCATCTGGATATAATGTATGTCTATAATGTACACTATCTATCTATCGCTATACAAATAGCAAGATTTATTTCTCTATATTATCTATAGTTATGGATGGGTGGATGGATGGATTTATTTATGTATGGCGGGAAAAAAAAAAAAAAAGGCCTGCTGTACATTT
Source organism: Eleutherodactylus coqui (assembly GCF_035609145.1). Classification (NCBI taxonomy): domain Eukaryota; kingdom Metazoa; phylum Chordata; class Amphibia; order Anura; family Eleutherodactylidae; genus Eleutherodactylus; species Eleutherodactylus coqui. Next base: position 445,297 of record NW_027102596.1, on the reverse strand, counting down.
AAACTTCTTCAGATGACCATGCTGATCTATTCTTATTCTTACTAGGGTCTACTGATGCCAGCCCAGGGGAAGCCAATTTTCCTCATTTTTGGGAAAAAGTTTCCGTCCGTCCCCACTCGAAATGCGTCCACCAAAAGAGATCTCTCAAAACGACCGACGGACGCACCTTCAGAGGCAAACTAGTGCTTGCTTCTAGTGTCATCGCGTGCTTAACCATCCTGCGTAGGGAGGTGACGAGTCCTGCAGGCTCTGCAAGCCTAGGATGCGTGAGCACGGTGCAAGAGGAAGGACTGAGGAGGATGTGAGGGGGTGCGGTTGAGAAAGCGTTGGGTGGGGCTATGCAGAGGTCTTCCAGCTCCCTCAGTGCATTGTGGGTGCGCCCGGAGTGCTGCCTGAGCGTGTTGCATCTGATACGTCCCCTATCTGGGGATCATATATTAAAGGGAGCATAGGTGCAGCACGTTTCTGTAAAACCAATAGAGGGCGCTGCAATGTTACTGTAGAAACCAATGGACTGCATGGCAGGTAGCTATACATAGATTTTAATGACGACGACTGCCAAGGCTAAAGCCCGTGTATATTCCATAGACTATAGCTATCTCCAGGATAGCTGCATGCACAGTCGCGCCATTGTCTCACACGGCTGCTTTCATTCCGCGCTTCCTGACAAGGCAATGTACGCATACGTCACTAGTGACGTATGCGTACATTGACCTGAAGGAAGCGGAAGGTAGCGCAATGTACGCTTTTTGACCGGATGGAGGAAAATCGGGTTGCTGGAGGTCACGTGACCGAAGTGACAAGCGGCTCCAGGAGAAGATTTGGGATAAGAAGAAGAGGTAAGCAGGCTGCCTGGGGAGCAATAGGTAAGTATATATTTTTTTGTTTTTAATGACAGAACCCCTTTAAGGCTCTTTTATGACACTTTTCGAACCGTGGTATGGTTACATGTGGGGAGTGTGGTGACAATACGGTTACACTAGGAAAGTGGGCTTACATGAGGGGAGCGTGGAGGTGGTGCGGCTACACAAGGGGACTGTGATGGAACCCCTAACAATAATCTGTGCCGTGTCATTTCCATAAATGTCATAGAAGGTAATGAAAATGAAGTGAACAGTTTAGCATACAGTAATTCCCCTTTCACATGGGCCAAAACTCTCACTTACCCAAAGTAAGCTCTGTTAGACTACACATGTGATACTGGACAATGCACCCATCCTCAGCCCTAGTTGGCCTGTGGTTCACATTCCTATGTGGGTCAGAAGCGGTGTTGTGTCTCCTTAAGGAGAGCACCCAAAAAGTATGTGGAGACACCCATGGGGTAAATGGGTCAGGGGATGGTATAGTCACTACCCAAGCACTGCACACAGAAGAGGGGTTTGAAAACCTAAAAAATGAGTAAGAAAGCTTATAAGGTGATGCTAGCTCCTCTGGGATATCTATGCAAATAAGGATAAGACAATACCTCTATAGCGCCATCTATTGGATGCAGCATTCCTTCAAATCCAAGTGATTTATCACAAGCCTTAACAATGATTGGGAATATTAAACCAAGCCAGGAAGCCATGCACAGACACACTGTTTCAGGGCGAGCACCCACTGGCGTTTGCGTTTTCCGCGGGGAAAAAACGCAGCGTTTTCGCCGCGTTTCCCGCGTTTTTCCGCCCGTTTTCCGCGGCGTTTTTCGCGGCGTTTTCGCGGCTTTTCTATTAATTTCCATGGAGAAAAATAAGGACACATATGCAACTGACAGCTCCTATGTTAAAAACGCAAACGCAACGCAAAAAAAACGCCAGTGGACAGGAACACATGTTATCTCTATGCCTGTGCAGGGAAAACGCAAAACGCAAAACGCAAAACGCAAAACGCAGGTAAAAAAACGCCAGTGGGTGCTCGCCCTCATGGTGATTGGCCCTCCTCAGTGTGCAGCAGGCTTCTGGCTTAGGGTGCATTCACACGAACGTATATCGGCTCGGTTTTCACGCCGAGCCGATAGACGTTGTCTTCATATGCGGGGGGGGGGGGGGGAGGCTGGAAGAGCCCAGGAGCAGGAACTGAGCTCCCGCCCCTCTCCACCCCTCTGCACTATTTGCAATGGGGAGAGGCGGAACAGGGGCAGGGCTAATACCTGGAACTTAGCCCCGCCTCCGCTCTGCCTCCTCTCATTGTAAATAGTGCAGAGGGGCGGAGAGGAGGCAGAGAGGGGGCGGGAGCTCAGTTCCTGCTCCTGCGCTCTTCCAGCCTCCACCCCCTGCACATGAGGACAACGTATATCGGCTTGGCATGAAAACCAAGCCGATATACGTTCGTGTGAATGCACCCTTAGTCTGTGAGGGGCCTGTGATGTGGATTATAAGCCGTGTCGTATCTCCTTAAGGTGAGCACCCGAAAAGTGTGTGGAGACACCTAGGGGGTGAGTGAGTCAGGGGATACGGAGATACGACACTGCTTATAATCCACATCACAGGCCCCTCACAGACTGAGGGTACATTCACACGAATGTATATCGGCTCGGTTTTCACGCCGAGCCGATATACGTCGTCCTCATCTGCGGGGGGGGGGGGAGGCTGGAAGAGCCAGGAGCGAGAACTGAGCTCCCACCTCCTCTCTGCCTCCTCTCCACCCCTTCTCCGCCCCTCTGCCATGCTGTCCATTGGTTTCTACAGTAACATAACAGCGCCCTCTATTGGTTTTACAGAAACGTGCTGCACCTCCTATTGGAATTACCCAAATTACAGCACCATGGAGATTAGCGGGTCACCTCCCAGTTCTCCATCTTTTTGCCCTAATTTTCTCTAGGGTGGTTTCAAACCGGCGGGAAAGTCGCGCCAATTTTACCCGATGCGTTGGTTATTGAAAAAAAAAGCAGATTCCGCAGCCAATGCTGAGGTAAAATGAAAGCTGTGCTGTGATTGGTTGCTATTTTTTATACTGTTAAGGTAACATGAAAGCTGTGCTGTGATTGGTTGCTATATATTATACTGCTGAGGCAACATGAAAGCTGTGCTGTGATTGGTTGATACTTCTTATACTACTCAGGTTACATGAAAGCTGTGCTGCGATTGGTTGCTATATATTATACCGGGAAGATCCTAGCAATACTGAGAATAATGAAAATAAAACACATCATAGGTTGAAGAAATTATACGCACGGCACGTCTTTTCTTCAGCCTTACATGACTATATATCTATATTTGTATACATCCATATATTTGGGTAGAAATCCATAAAAATATATATCGATATATATATGTATTTCTATATATTTATATAGATATTTATCTATACACAGAGACAGATAGATAGATAGATAGATAGATAGATAGATAGATAGATAGATAGATAGATAGATAGATAGATAGATAGACTGCATGGAATAACCCTGGATGTCTGACAGTTGAAGCTGACTGGTGATGTCATTAAGGCTCTATTTTGACACGTACAGCTTGGAACCATAAACACTCATGCATGGCAGCCATTTACAGCCAGTCTCCATTGGAGATGGAATTGGGCAGAAATGTACTGGCCTATCTTCCTATTCTGACTCAATAACATGGCTGTAAGCGTATCGGCTGAAGTAACTTCTCTTGTAGTTATGAACCAGTACTCACAGAAGATATATGTTGTCAGACAGCATCCAACTCGACTGCAGAGGCATGTCAGAAGATTCCAGGGTTTATTCAGGTAGAAATCTTGTATAATGCACATTCAGCAGTAGGTAAAAAGAATGATGATTAGCCAAAGCACAGAGTAGAGACCTAGCACATAGGCTATAGACAGGAAACTCCCTAGCAGGAGGAAAAGGAGGAGTTATGCAATACAGGGGGTACAGAGGACCAGAAGGGACAAACTAAAGAAGGCAAACACTTGCAGATACAGTACAGGTTATACATGTCAATGAATAGAGTCAGGTAGATGAGACATGACACTTCCCAAGACGCCACAGCAGCCGGACAAATTGTATGTTTGACAGAATGGCTGTTTTATTCAGCCCATAAAGGTGACTACCCACTACAGTTCTTTTTTTCACTGCGAAATTCACAGCAGTTTTTTTTCTGCAGGCGTCTATGGGACTTGTAATGTTAAAATCGCAATCGCGCAAAATCGCGATTTTAACTGGAAGCAAAACAACAACACACACCCCCTACGTCTGTATGCTCCACGTATTCGGGTCATGGGCGTATGTACAGTGGATGCGGTCGCACCTGGGGCCCGGAGCCCTAGGGGGCCCATAAAGTCTCTCTTTCCCACATTGTAAACCAATGCTATCAATGAAGCTTTATAGTTGGGGGCCCAGTTCCAGACTTCGTACTGGGGCCCCACAGCTTCAAGTTACACCTCCGGATTAGGATAATGCTAGGCCATTCCAACCAGCCTGTGTGAGTGACCTACAGTCGCTGCTAGTTCAAAAGCGGCAAGCATGCAGGCTGGCCCCTGATGCGTGCTTCAGAGCCAACGCTTCTAGATGGAGCGACATTCGGGGAGCAAAGAACTCCAATGAACGGATGTCTACTTTAAAAGGATGTATTGCTTTATTCAATGCCTAGACACAGCAACAGTTCAACCGCTCGATAAAGACCGCAGTCAATAAAGGAAATAAAGAAATGTGTCTGTTTAATGTAAACTTGCATGGGAAACGTTTGCGAGCCACTGACTGACTGAATGCTGCTGGTGCCGCTGCTGCATGTCTGAAACTTGGTCTGACGTTACATGCACCACCAGGAATAAGGCCTTGCCTATAAGCATTCCCCAGCTGGCAAAAACGGAACATCCCTGCCTATTCCTCACCGTGGAAGGACAGAACCTACCTTTTTAAAAAAAAATAAAAAAAATAGGCCACAGCGGCAGCCAACTGGATTTTGGTAGGCCGCTGTCTCCCCCTTGTGTGCTGCATTCAAAATGCACTCTGCTAAAAATAAAAAGGATCCAGTTCTGTGGCTTCTCGGAGGAGATAGGGGTTCCCCCACCTCCCGTCTCCGAGCTGCAGCGGAGACTGACTAACATGGCTGCCAAGTCTGGTATTTATACTTCTAAATTGATGACATCACAATGCAGTGACATCAGCCTGCCAGACACCTGGCTCATTTGCATACAGTGTGTATGTATGTATGTATGAATGAATGAATGAATCTATCTATTTATTAATTATGTAGATTATAGATATAGATTATATCTGAATTATAGATTTTGTGCATATAGATAAAAGATAGATTTTAGATGAGATATATATATATATATATATATATTTATATATCTACATACATACACAAACACATATAGCTGTATTATGTATATATGTAGATTCTATAATGTATGTTGATTATATAATAGATCTATTGATTGATAGATAGATAATCCATAGATCTATTATATAATTAATATACATGATAGAATCTACATAGATATAAATAATCTAAAATCTATCATCTGGATATAATGTATGTCTATAATGTACACTATCTATCTATCGCTATACAAATAGCAAGATTTATTTCTCTATATTATCTATAGTTATGGATGGGTGGATGGATGGATTTATTTATGTATGGCGGGAAAAAAAAAAAAAAAGGCCTGCTGTACATTTAAACTTCTTCAGATGACCATGCTGATCTATTCTTATTCTTACTAGGGTCTACTGATGCCAGCCCAGGGGAAGCCAATTTTCCTCATTTTTGGGAAAAAGTTTCCGTCCGTCCCCACTCGAAATGCGTCCACCAAAAGAGATCTCTCAAAACGACCGACGGACGCACCTTCAGAGGCAAACTAGTGCTTGCTTCTAGTGTCATCGCGTGCTTAACCATCCTGCGTAGGGAGGTGACGAGTCCTGCAGGCTCTGCAAGCCTAGGATGCGTGAGCACGGTGCAAGAGGAAGGACTGAGGAGGATGTGAGGGGGTGCGGTTGAGAAAGCGTTGGGTGGGGCTATGCAGAGGTCTTCCAGCTCCCTCAGTGCATTGTGGGTGCGCCCGGAGTGCTGCCTGAGCGTGTTGCATCTGATACGTCCCCTATCTGGGGATCATATATTAAAGGGAGCATAGGTGCAGCACGTTTCTGTAAAACCAATAGAGGGCGCTGCAATGTTACTGTAGAAACCAATGGACTGCATGGCAGGTAGCTATACATAGATTTTAATGACGACGACTGCCAAGGCTAAAGCCCGTGTATATTCCATAGACTATAGCTATCTCCAGGATAGCTGCATGCACAGTCGCGCCATTGTCTCACACGGCTGCTTTCATTCCGCGCTTCCTGACAAGGCAATGTACGCATACGTCACTAGTGACGTATGCGTACATTGACCTGAAGGAAGCGGAAGGTAGCGCAATGTACGCTTTTTGACCGGATGGAGGAAAATCGGGTTGCTGGAGGTCACGTGACCGAAGTGACAAGCGGCTCCAGGAGAAGATTTGGGATAAGAAGAAGAGGTAAGCAGGCTGCCTGGGGAGCAATAGGTAAGTATATATTTTTTTGTTTTTAATGACAGAACCCCTTTAAGGCTCTTTTATGACACTTTTCGAACCGTGGTATGGTTACATGTGGGGAGTGTGGTGACAATACGGTTACACTAGGAAAGTGGGCTTACATGAGGGGAGCGTGGAGGTGGTGCGGCTACACAAGGGGACTGTGATGGAACCCCTAACAATAATCTGTGCCGTGTCATTTCCATAAATGTCATAGAAGGTAATGAAAATGAAGTGAACAGTTTAGCATACAGTAATTCCCCTTTCACATGGGCCAAAACTCTCACTTACCCAAAGTAAGCTCTGTTAGACTACACATGTGATACTGGACAATGCACCCATCCTCAGCCCTAGTTGGCCTGTGGTTCACATTCCTATGTGGGTCAGAAGCGGTGTTGTGTCTCCTTAAGGAGAGCACCCAAAAAGTATGTGGAGACACCCATGGGGTAAATGGGTCAGGGGATGGTATAGTCACTACCCAAGCACTGCACACAGAAGAGGGGTTTGAAAACCTAAAAAATGAGTAAGAAAGCTTATAAGGTGATGCTAGCTCCTCTGGGATATCTATGCAAATAAGGATAAGACAATACCTCTATAGCGCCATCTATTGGATGCAGCATTCCTTCAAATCCAAGTGATTTATCACAAGCCTTAACAATGATTGGGAATATTAAACCAAGCCAGGAAGCCATGCACAGACACACTGTTTCAGGGCGAGCACCCACTGGCGTTTGCGTTTTCCGCGGGGAAAAAACGCAGCGTTTTCGCCGCGTTTCCCGCGTTTTTCCGCCCGTTTTCCGCGGCGTTTTTCGCGGCGTTTTCGCGGCTTTTCTATTAATTTCCATGGAGAAAAATAAGGACACATATGCAACTGACAGCTCCTATGTTAAAAACGCAAACGCAACGCAAAAAAAACGCCAGTGGACAGGAACACATGTTATCTCTATGCCTGTGCAGGGAAAACGCAAAACGCAAAACGCAAAACGCAGGTAAAAAAACGCCAGTGGGTGCTCGCCCTCATGGTGATTGGCCCTCCTCAGTGTGCAGCAGGCTTCTGGCTTAGGGTGCATTCACACGAACGTATATCGGCTCGGTTTTCACGCCGAGCCGATAGACGTTGTCTTCATATGCGGGGGGGGGGGAGGCTGGAAGAGCCCAGGAGCAGGAACTGAGCTCCCGCCCCTCTCCACCCCTCTGCACTATTTGCAATGGGGAGAGGCGGAACAGGGGCAGGGCTAATACCTGGAACTTAGCCCCGCCTCCGCTCTGCCTCCTCTCATTGTAAATAGTGCAGAGGGGCGGAGAGGAGGCAGAGAGGGGGCGGGAGCTCAGTTCCTGCTCCTGCGCTCTTCCAGCCTCCACCCCCTGCACATGAGGACAACGTATATCGGCTTGGCATGAAAACCAAGCCGATATACGTTCGTGTGAATGCACCCTTAGTCTGTGAGGGGCCTGTGATGTGGATTATAAGCCGTGTCGTATCTCCTTAAGGTGAGCACCCGAAAAGTGTGTGGAGACACCTAGGGGGTGAGTGAGTCAGGGGATACGGAGATACGACACTGCTTATAATCCACATCACAGGCCCCTCACAGACTGAGGGTACATTCACACGAATGTATATCGGCTCGGTTTTCACGCCGAGCCGATATACGTCGTCCTCATCTGCGGGGGGGGGGGGAGGCTGGAAGAGCCAGGAGCGAGAACTGAGCTCCCACCTCCTCTCTGCCTCCTCTCCACCCCTTCTCCGCCCCTCTGCCATGCTGTCCATTGGTTTCTACAGTAACATAACAGCGCCCTCTATTGGTTTTACAGAAACGTGCTGCACCTCCTATTGGATTTACCCAAATTACAGCACCATGGAGATTAGCGGGTCACCTCCCAGTTCTCCATCTTTTTGCCCTAATTTTCTCTAGGGTGGTTTCAAACCGGCGGGAAAGTCGCGCCAATTTTACCCGATGCGTTGGTTATTGAAAAAAAAAGCAGATTCCGCAGCCAATGCTGAGGTAAAATGAAAGCTGTGCTGTGATTGGTTGCTATTTTTTATACTGTTAAGGTAACATGAAAGCTGTGCTGTGATTGGTTGCTATATATTATACTGCTGAGGCAACATGAAAGCTGTGCTGTGATTGGTTGATACTTCTTATACTACTCAGGTTACATGAAAGCTGTGCTGCGATTGGTTGCTATATATTATACCGGGAAGATCCTAGCAATACTGAGAATAATGAAAATAAAACACATCATAGGTTGAAGAAATTATACGCACGGCACGTCTTTTCTTCAGCCTTACATGACTATATATCTATATATGTATACATCCATATATTTGGGTAGAAATCCATAAAAATATATATCGATATATATGTATTTCTATATATTTATATAGATATTTATCTATACACAGAGACAGATAGATAGATAGATAGATAGATAGATAGATAGATAGATAGATAGATAGATAGATAGATAGATAGATAGACTGCATGGAATAACCCTGGATGTCTGACAGTTGAAGCTGACTGGTGATGTCATTAAGGCTCTATTTTGACACGTACAGCTTGGAACCATAAACACTCATGCATGGCAGCCATTTACAGCCAGTCTCCATTGGAGATGGAATTGGGCAGAAATGTACTGGCCTATCTTCCTATTCTGACTCAATAACATGGCTGTAAGCGTTTCAGCTGAAGTAACTTCTCTTGTAGTTATGAACCAGTACTCACAGAAGATATATGTTGTCAGACAGCATCCAACTCGACTGCAGAGGCATGTCAGAAGATTCCAGGGTTTATTCAGGTAGAAATCTTGTATAATGCACATTCAGCAGTAGGTAAAAAGAATGATGATTAGCCAAAGCACAGAGTAGAGACCTAGCACATAGGCTATAGACAGGAAACTCCCTAGCAGGAGGAAAAGGAGGAGTTATGCAATACAGGGGGTACAGAGGACCAGAAGGGACAAACTAAAGAAGGCAAACACTTGCAGATACAGTACAGGTTATACATGTCAATGAATAGAGTCAGGTAGATGAGACATGACACTTCCCAAGACGCCACAGCAGCCGGACAAATTGTATGTTTGACAGAATGGCTGTTTTATTCAGCCCATAAAGGTGACTACCCACTACAGTTCTTTTTTTCACTGCGAAATTCACAGCAGTTTTTTTTCTGCAGGCGTCTATGGGACTTGTAATGTTAAAATCGCAATCGCGCAAAATCGCGATTTTAACTGGAAGCAAAACAACAACACACACCCCCTACGTCTGTATGCTCCACGTATTCGGGTCATGGGCGTATGTACAGTGGATGCGGTCGCACCTGGGGCCCGGAGCCCTAGGGGGCCCATAAAGTCTCTCTTTCCCACATTGTAAACCAATGCTATCAATGAAGCTTTATAGTTGGGGGCCCAGTTCCAGACTTCGTACTGGGGCCCCACAGCTTCAAGTTACACCTCCGGATTAGGATAATGCTAGGCCATTCCAACCAGCCTGTGTGAGTGACCTACAGTCGCTGCTAGTTCAAAAGCGGCAAGCATGCAGGCTGGCCCCTGATGCGTGCTTCAGAGCCAACGCTTCTAGATGGAGCGACATTCGGGGAGCAAAGAACTCCAATGAACGGATGTCTACTTTAAAAGGATGTATTGCTTTATTCAATGCCTAGACACAGCAACAGTTCAACCGCTCGATAAAGACCGCAGTCAATAAAGGAAATAAAGAAATGTGTCTGTTTAATGTAAACTTGCATGGGAAACGTTTGCGAGCCACTGACTGACTGAATGCTGCTGGTGCCGCTGCTGCATGTCTGAAACTTGGTCTGACGTTACATGCACCACCAGGAATAAGGCCTTGCCTATAAGCATTCCCCAGCTGGCAAAAACGGAACATCCCTGCCTATTCCTCACCGTGGAAGGACAGAACCTACCTTTTTAAAAAAAAATAAAAAAAATAGGCCACAGCGGCAGCCAACTGGATTTTGGTAGGCCGCTGTCTCCCCCTTGTGTGCTGCATTCAAAATGCACTCTGCTAAAAATAAAAAGGATCCAGTTCTGTGGCTTCTCGGAGGAGATAGGGGTTCCCCCACCTCCCGTCTCCGAGCTGCAGCGGAGACTGACTAACATGGCTGCCAAGTCTGGTATTTATACTTCTAAATTGATGACATCACAATGCAGTGACATCAGCCTGCCAGACACCTGGCTCATTTGCATACAGTGTGTATGTATGTATGTATGAATGAATGAATGAATCTATCTATTTATTAATTATGTAGATTATAGATATAGATTATATCTGAATTATAGATTTTGTGCATATAGATAAAAGATAGATTTTAGATGAGATATATATATATATATATATATATTTATATATCTACATACATACACAAACACATATAGCTGTATTATGTATATATGTAGATTCTATAATGTATGTTGATTATATAATAGATCTATTGATTGATAGATAGATAATCCATAGATCTATTATATAATTAATATACATGATAGAATCTACATAGATATAAATAATCTAAAATCTATCATCTGGATATAATGTATGTCTATAATGTACACTATCTATCTATCGCTATACAAATAGCAAGATTTATTTCTCTATATTATCTATAGTTATGGATGGGTGGATGGATGGATTTATTTATGTATGGCGGGAAAAAAAAAAAAAAAGGCCTGCTGTACATTTAAACTTCTTCAGATGACCATGCTGATCTATTCTTATTCTTACTAGGGTCTACTGATGCCAGCCCAGGGGAAGCCAATTTTCCTCATTTTTGGGAAAAAGTTTCCGTCCGTCCCCACTCGAAATGCGTCCACCAAAAGAGATCTCTCAAAACGACCGACGGACGCACCTTCAGAGGCAAACTAGTGCTTGCTTCTAGTGTCATCGCGTGCTTAACCATCCTGCGTAGGGAGGTGACGAGTCCTGCAGGCTCTGCAAGCCTAGGATGCGTGAGCACGGTGCAAGAGGAAGGACTGAGGAGGATGTGAGGGGGTGCGGTTGAGAAAGCGTTGGGTGGGGCTATGCAGAGGTCTTCCAGCTCCCTCAGTGCATTGTGGGTGCGCCCGGAGTGCTGCCTGAGCGTGTTGCATCTGATACGTCCCCTATCTGGGGATCATATATTAAAGGGAGCATAGGTGCAGCACGTTTCTGTAAAACCAATAGAGGGCGCTGCAATGTTACTGTAGAAACCAATGGACTGCATGGCAGGTAGCTATACATAGATTTTAATGACGACGACTGCCAAGGCTAAAGCCCGTGTATATTCCATAGACTATAGCTATCTCCAGGATAGCTGCATGCACAGTCGCGCCATTGTCTCACACGGCTGCTTTCATTCCGCGCTTCCTGACAAGGCAATGTACGCATACGTCACTAGTGACGTATGCGTACATTGACCTGAAGGAAGCGGAAGGTAGCGCAATGTACGCTTTTTGACCGGATGGAGGAAAATCGGGTTGCTGGAGGTCACGTGACCGAAGTGACAAGCGGCTCCAGGAGAAGATTTGGGATAAGAAGAAGAGGTAAGCAGGCTGCCTGGGGAGCAATAGGTAAGTATATATTTTTTTGTTTTTAATGACAGAACCCCTTTAAGGCTCTTTTATGACACTTTTCGAACCGTGGTATGGTTACATGTGGGGAGTGTGGTGACAATACGGTTACACTAGGAAAGTGGGCTTACATGAGGGGAGCGTGGAGGTGGTGCGGCTACACAAGGGGACTGTGATGGAACCCCTAACAATAATCTGTGCCGTGTCATTTCCATAAATGTCATAGAAGGTAATGAAAATGAAGTGAACAGTTTAGCATACAGTAATTCCCCTTTCACATGGGCCAAAACTCTCACTTACCCAAAGTAAGCTCTGTTAGACTACACATGTGATACTGGACAATGCACCCATCCTCAGCCCTAGTTGGCCTGTGGTTCACATTCCTATGTGGGTCAGAAGCGGTGTTGTGTCTCCTTAAGGAGAGCACCCAAAAAGTATGTGGAGACACCCATGGGGTAAATGGGTCAGGGGATGGTATAGTCACTACCCAAGCACTGCACACAGAAGAGGGGTTTGAAAACCTAAAAAATGAGTAAGAAAGCTTATAAGGTGATGCTAGCTCCTCTGGGATATCTATGCAAATAAGGATAAGACAATACCTCTATAGCGCCATCTATTGGATGCAGCATTCCTTCAAATCCAAGTGATTTATCACAAGCCTTAACAATGATTGGGAATATTAAACCAAGCCAGGAAGCCATGCACAGACACACTGTTTCAGGGCGAGCACCCACTGGCGTTTGCGTTTTCCGCGGGGAAAAAACGCAGCGTTTTCGCCGCGTTTCCCGCGTTTTTCCGCCCGTTTTCCGCGGCGTTTTTCGCGGCGTTTTCGCGGCTTTTCTATTAATTTCCATGGAGAAAAATAAGGACACATATGCAACTGACAGCTCCTATGTTAAAAACGCAAACGCAACGCAAAAAAAACGCCAGTGGACAGGAACACATGTTATCTCTATGCCTGTGCAGGGAAAACGCAAAACGCAAAACGCAAAACGCAAAACGCAGGTAAAAAAACGCCAGTGGGTGCTCGCCCTCATGGTGATTGGCCCTCCTCAGTGTGCAGCAGGCTTCTGGCTTAGGGTGCATTCACACGAACGTATATCGGCTCGGTTTTCACGCCGAGCCGATAGACGTTGTCTTCATATGCGGGGGGGGGGGGAGGCTGGAAGAGCCCAGGAGCAGGAACTGAGCTCCCGCCCCTCTCCACCCCTCTGCACTATTTGCAATGGGGAGAGGCGGAACAGGGGCAGGGCTAATACCTGGAACTTAGCCCCGCCTCCGCTCTGCCTCCTCTCATTGTAAATAGTGCAGAGGGGCGGAGAGGAGGCAGAGAGGGGGCGGGAGCTCAGTTCCTGCTCCTGCGCTCTTCCAGCCTCCACCCCCTGCACATGAGGACAACGTATATCGGCTTGGCATGAAAACCAAGCCGATATACGTTCGTGTGAATGCACCCTTAGTCTGTGAGGGGCCTGTGATGTGGATTATAAGCCGTGTCGTATCTCCTTAAGGTGAGCACCCGAAAAGTGTGTGGAGACACCTAGGGGGTGAGTGAGTCAGGGGATACGGAGATACGACACTGCTTATAATCCACATCACAGGCCCCTCACAGACTGAGGGTACATTCACACGAATGTATATCGGCTCGGTTTTCACGCCGAGCCGATATACGTCGTCCTCATCTGCGGGGGGGGGGGAGGCTGGAAGAGCCAGGAGCGAGAACTGAGCTCCCACCTCCTCTCTGCCTCCTCTCCACCCCTTCTCCGCCCCTCTGCCATGCTGTCCATTGGTTTCTACAGTAACATAACAGCGCCCTCTATTGGTTTTACAGAAACGTGCTGCACCTCCTATTGGATTTACCCAAATTACAGCACCATGGAGATTAGCGGGTCACCTCCCAGTTCTCCATCTTTTTGCCCTAATTTTCTCTAGGGTGGTTTCAAACCGGCGGGAAAGTCGCGCCAATTTTACCCGATGCGTTGGTTATTGAAAAAAAAAGCAGATTCCGCAGCCAATGCTGAGGTAAAATGAAAGCTGTGCTGTGATTGGTTGCTATTTTTTATACTGTTAAGGTAACATGAAAGCTGTGCTGTGATTGGTTGCTATATATTATACTGCTGAGGCAACATGAAAGCTGTGCTGTGATTGGTTGATACTTCTTATACTACTCAGGTTACATGAAAGCTGTGCTGCGATTGGTTGCTATATATTATACCGGGAAGATCCTAGCAATACTGAGAATAATGAAAATAAAACACATCATAGGTTGAAGAAATTATACGCACGGCACGTCTTTTCTTCAGCCTTACATGACTATATATCTATATATGTATACATCCATATATTTGGGTAGAAATCCATAAAAATATATATCGATATATATGTATTTCTATATATTTATATAGATATTTATCTATACACAGAGACAGATAGATAGATAGATAGATAGATAGATAGATAGATAGATAGATAGATAGATAGATAGATAGATAGACTGCATGGAATAACCCTGGATGTCTGACAGTTGAAGCTGACTGGTGATGTCATTAAGGCTCTATTTTGACACGTACAGCTTGGAACCATAAACACTCATGCATGGCAGCCATTTACAGCCAGTCTCCATTGGAGATGGAATTGGGCAGAAATGTACTGGCCTATCTTCCTATTCTGACTCAATAACATGGCTGTAAGCGTTTCAGCTGAAGTAACTTCTCTTGTAGTTATGAACCAGTACTCACAGAAGATATATGTTGTCAGACAGCATCCAACTCGACTGCAGAGGCATGTCAGAAGATTCCAGGGTTTATTCAGGTAGAAATCTTGTATAATGCACATTCAGCAGTAGGTAAAAAGAATGATGATTAGCCAAAGCACAGAGTAGAGACCTAGCACATAGGCTATAGACAGGAAACTCCCTAGCAGGAGGAAAAGGAGGAGTTATGCAATACAGGGGGTACAGAGGACCAGAAGGGACAAACTAAAGAAGGCAAACACTTGCAGATACAGTACAGGTTATACATGTCAATGAATAGAGTCAGGTAGATGAGACATGACACTTCCCAAGACGCCACAGCAGCCGGACAAATTGTATGTTTGACAGAATGGCTGTTTTATTCAGCCCATAAAGGTGACTACCCACTACAGTTCTTTTTTTCACTGCGAAATTCACAGCAGTTTTTTTTCTGCAGGCGTCTATGGGACTTGTAATGTTAAAATCGCAATCGCGCAAAATCGCGATTTTAACTGGAAGCAAAACAACAACACACACCCCCTACGTCTGTATGCTCCACGTATTCGGGTCATGGGCGTATGTACAGTGGATGCGGTCGCACCTGGGGCCCGGAGCCCTAGGGGGCCCATAAAGTCTCTCTTTCCCACATTGTAAACCAATGCTATCAATGAAGCTTTATAGTTGGGGGCCCAGTTCCAGACTTCGTACTGGGGCCCCACAGCTTCAAGTTACACCTCCGGATTAGGATAATGCTAGGCCATTCCAACCAGCCTGTGTGAGTGACCTACAGTCGCTGCTAGTTCAAAAGCGGCAAGCATGCAGGCTGGCCCCTGATGCGTGCTTCAGAGCCAACGCTTCTAGATGGAGCGACATTCGGGGAGCAAAGAACTCCAATGAACGGATGTCTACTTTAAAAGGATGTATTGCTTTATTCAATGCCTAGACACAGCAACAGTTCAACCGCTCGATAAAGACCGCAGTCAATAAAGGAAATAAAGAAATGTGTCTGTTTAATGTAAACTTGCATGGGAAACGTTTGCGAGCCACTGACTGACTGAATGCTGCTGGTGCCGCTGCTGCATGTCTGAAACTTGGTCTGACGTTACATGCACCACCAGGAATAAGGCCTTGCCTATAAGCATTCCCCAGCTGGCAAAAACGGAACATCCCTGCCTATTCCTCACCGTGGAAGGACAGAACCTACCTTTTTAAAAAAAAATAAAAAAAATAGGCCACAGCGGCAGCCAACTGGATTTTGGTAGGCCGCTGTCTCCCCCTTGTGTGCTGCATTCAAAATGCACTCTGCTAAAAATAAAAAGGATCCAGTTCTGTGGCTTCTCGGAGGAGATAGGGGTTCCCCCACCTCCCGTCTCCGAGCTGCAGCGGAGACTGACTAACATGGCTGCCAAGTCTGGTATTTATACTTCTAAATTGATGACATCACAATGCAGTGACATCAGCCTGCCAGACACCTGGCTCATTTGCATACAGTGTGTATGTATGTATGTATGAATGAATGAATGAATCTATCTATTTATTAATTATGTAGATTATAGATATAGATTATATCTGAATTATAGATTTTGTGCATATAGATAAAAGATAGATTTTAGATGAGATATATATATATATATATATATTTATATATCTACATACATACACAAACACATATAGCTGTATTATGTATATATGTAGATTCTATAATGTATGTTGATTATATAATAGATCTATTGATTGATAGATAGATAATCCATAGATCTATTATATAATTAATATACATGATAGAATCTACATAGATATAAATAATCTAAAATCTATCATCTGGATATAATGTATGTCTATAATGTACACTATCTATCTATCGCTATACAAATAGCAAGATTTATTTCTCTATATTATCTATAGTTATGGATGGGTGGATGGATGGATTTATTTATGTATGGCGGGAAAAAAAAAAAAAAAGGCCTGCTGTACATTTAAACTTCTTCAGATGACCATGCTGATCTATTCTTATTCTTACTAGGGTCTACTGATGCCAGCCCAGGGGAAGCCAATTTTCCTCATTTTTGGGAAAAAGTTTCCGTCCGTCCCCACTCGAAATGCGTCCACCAAAAGAGATCTCTCAAAACGACCGACGGACGCACCTTCAGAGGCAAACTAGTGCTTGCTTCTAGTGTCATCGCGTGCTTAACCATCCTGCGTAGGGAGGTGACGAGTCCTGCAGGCTCTGCAAGCCTAGGATGCGTGAGCACGGTGCAAGAGGAAGGACTGAGGAGGATGTGAGGGGGTGCGGTTGAGAAAGCGTTGGGTGGGGCTATGCAGAGGTCTTCCAGCTCCCTCAGTGCATTGTGGGTGCGCCCGGAGTGCTGCCTGAGCGTGTTGCATCTGATACGTCCCCTATCTGGGGATCATATATTAAAGGGAGCATAGGTGCAGCACGTTTCTGTAAAACCAATAGAGGGCGCTGCAATGTTACTGTAGAAACCAATGGACTGCATGGCAGGTAGCTATACATAGATTTTAATGACGACGACTGCCAAGGCTAAAGCCCGTGTATATTCCATAGACTATAGCTATCTCCAGGATAGCTGCATGCACAGTCGCGCCATTGTCTCACACGGCTGCTTTCATTCCGCGCTTCCTGACAAGGCAATGTACGCATACGTCACTAGTGACGTATGCGTACATTGACCTGAAGGAAGCGGAAGGTAGCGCAATGTACGCTTTTTGACCGGATGGAGGAAAATCGGGTTGCTGGAGGTCACGTGACCGAAGTGACAAGCGGCTCCAGGAGAAGATTTGGGATAAGAAGAAGAGGTAAGCAGGCTGCCTGGGGAGCAATAGGTAAGTATATATTTTTTTGTTTTTAATGACAGAACCCCTTTAAGGCTCTTTTATGACACTTTTCGAACCGTGGTATGGTTACATGTGGGGAGTGTGGTGACAATACGGTTACACTAGGAAAGTGGGCTTACATGAGGGGAGCGTGGAGGTGGTGCGGCTACACAAGGGGACTGTGATGGAACCCCTAACAATAATCTGTGCCGTGTCATTTCCATAAATGTCATAGAAGGTAATGAAAATGAAGTGAACAGTTTAGCATACAGTAATTCCCCTTTCACATGGGCCAAAACTCTCACTTACCCAAAGTAAGCTCTGTTAGACTACACATGTGATACTGGACAATGCACCCATCCTCAGCCCTAGTTGGCCTGTGGTTCACATTCCTATGTGGGTCAGAAGCGGTGTTGTGTCTCCTTAAGGAGAGCACCCAAAAAGTATGTGGAGACACCCATGGGGTAAATGGGTCAGGGGATGGTATAGTCACTACCCAAGCACTGCACACAGAAGAGGGGTTTGAAAACCTAAAAAATGAGTAAGAAAGCTTATAAGGTGATGCTAGCTCCTCTGGGATATCTATGCAAATAAGGATAAGACAATACCTCTATAGCGCCATCTATTGGATGCAGCATTCCTTCAAATCCAAGTGATTTATCACAAGCCTTAACAATGATTGGGAATATTAAACCAAGCCAGGAAGCCATGCACAGACACACTGTTTCAGGGCGAGCACCCACTGGCGTTTGCGTTTTCCGCGGGGAAAAAACGCAGCGTTTTCGCCGCGTTTCCCGCGTTTTTCCGCCCGTTTTCCGCGGCGTTTTTCGCGGCGTTTTCGCGGCTTTTCTATTAATTTCCATGGAGAAAAATAAGGACACATATGCAACTGACAGCTCCTATGTTAAAAACGCAAACGCAACGCAAAAAAAACGCCAGTGGACAGGAACACATGTTATCTCTATGCCTGTGCAGGGAAAACGCAAAACGCAAAACGCAAAACGCAGGTAAAAAAACGCCAGTGGGTGCTCGCCCTCATGGTGATTGGCCCTCCTCAGTGTGCAGCAGGCTTCTGGCTTAGGGTGCATTCACACGAACGTATATCGGCTCGGTTTTCACGCCGAGCCGATAGACGTTGTCTTCATATGCGGGGGGGGGGGGAGGCTGGAAGAGCCCAGGAGCAGGAACTGAGCTCCCGCCCCTCTCCACCCCTCTGCACTATTTGCAATGGGGAGAGGCGGAACAGGGGCAGGGCTAATACCTGGAACTTAGCCCCGCCTCCGCTCTGCCTCCTCTCATTGTAAATAGTGCAGAGGGGCGGAGAGGAGGCAGAGAGGGGGCGGGAGCTCAGTTCCTGCTCCTGCGCTCTTCCAGCCTCCACCCCCTGCACATGAGGACAACGTATATCGGCTTGGCATGAAAACCAAGCCGATATACGTTCGTGTGAATGCACCCTTAGTCTGTGAGGGGCCTGTGATGTGGATTATAAGCCGTGTCGTATCTCCTTAAGGTGAGCACCCGAAAAGTGTGTGGAGACACCTAGGGGGTGAGTGAGTCAGGGGATACGGAGATACGACACTGCTTATAATCCACATCACAGGCCCCTCACAGACTGAGGGTACATTCACACGAATGTATATCGGCTCGGTTTTCACGCCGAGCCGATATACGTCGTCCTCATCTGCGGGGGGGGGGGGGAGGCTGGAAGAGCCAGGAGCGAGAACTGAGCTCCCACCTCCTCTCTGCCTCCTCTCCACCCCTTCTCCGCCCCTCTGCCATGCTGTCCATTGGTTTCTACAGTAACATAACAGCGCCCTCTATTGGTTTTACAGAAACGTGCTGCACCTCCTATTGGAATTACCCAAATTACAGCACCATGGAGATTAGCGGGTCACCTCCCAGTTCTCCATCTTTTTGCCCTAATTTTCTCTAGGGTGGTTTCAAACCGGCGGGAAAGTCGCGCCAATTTTACCCGATGCGTTGGTTATTGAAAAAAAAAGCAGATTCCGCAGCCAATGCTGAGGTAAAATGAAAGCTGTGCTGTGATTGGTTGCTATTTTTTATACTGTTAAGGTAACATGAAAGCTGTGCTGTGATTGGTTGCTATATATTATACTGCTGAGGCAACATGAAAGCTGTGCTGTGATTGGTTGATACTTCTTATACTACTCAGGTTACATGAAAGCTGTGCTGCGATTGGTTGCTATATATTATACCGGGAAGATCCTAGCAATACTGAGAATAATGAAAATAAAACACATCATAGGTTGAAGAAATTATACGCACGGCACGTCTTTTCTTCAGCCTTACATGACTATATATCTATATTTGTATACATCCATATATTTGGGTAGAAATCCATAAAAATATATATCGATATATATATGTATTTCTATATATTTATATAGATATTTATCTATACACAGAGACAGATAGATAGATAGATAGATAGATAGATAGATAGATAGATAGATAGATAGATAGATAGATAGATAGATAGACTGCATGGAATAACCCTGGATGTCTGACAGTTGAAGCTGACTGGTGATGTCATTAAGGCTCTATTTTGACACGTACAGCTTGGAACCATAAACACTCATGCATGGCAGCCATTTACAGCCAGTCTCCATTGGAGATGGAATTGGGCAGAAATGTACTGGCCTATCTTCCTATTCTGACTCAATAACATGGCTGTAAGCGTATCGGCTGAAGTAACTTCTCTTGTAGTTATGAACCAGTACTCACAGAAGATATATGTTGTCAGACAGCATCCAACTCGACTGCAGAGGCATGTCAGAAGATTCCAGGGTTTATTCAGGTAGAAATCTTGTATAATGCACATTCAGCAGTAGGTAAAAAGAATGATGATTAGCCAAAGCACAGAGTAGAGACCTAGCACATAGGCTATAGACAGGAAACTTCCTAGCAGGAGGAAAAGGAGGAGTTATGCAATACAGGGGGTACAGAGGACCAGAAGGGACAAACTAAAGAAGGCAAACACTTGCAGATACAGTACAGGTTATACATGTCAATGAATAGAGTCAGGTAGATGAGACATGACACTTCCCAAGACGCCACAGCAGCCGGACAAATTGTATGTTTGACAGAATGGCTGTTTTATTCAGCCCATAAAGGTGACTACCCACTACAGTTCTTTTTTTCACTGCGAAATTCACAGCAGTTTTTTTTCTGCAGGCGTCTATGGGACTTGTAATGTTAAAATCGCAATCGCGCAAAATCGCGATTTTAACTGGAAGCAAAACAACAACACACACCCCCTACGTCTGTATGCTCCACGTATTCGGGTCATGGGCGTATGTACAGTGGATGCGGTCGCACCTGGGGCCCGGAGCCCTAGGGGGCCCATAAAGTCTCTCTTTCCCACATTGTAAACCAATGCTATCAATGAAGCTTTATAGTTGGGGGCCCAGTTCCAGACTTCGTACTGGGGCCCCACAGCTTCAAGTTACACCTCCGGATTAGGATAATGCTAGGCCATTCCAACCAGCCTGTGTGAGTGACCTACAGTCGCTGCTAGTTCAAAAGCGGCAAGCATGCAGGCTGGCCCCTGATGCGTGCTTCAGAGCCAACGCTTCTAGATGGAGCGACATTCGGGGAGCAAAGAACTCCAATGAACGGATGTCTACTTTAAAAGGATGTATTGCTTTATTCAATGCCTAGACACAGCAACAGTTCAACCGCTCGATAAAGACCGCAGTCAATAAAGGAAATAAAGAAATGTGTCTGTTTAATGTAAACTTGCATGGGAAACGTTTGCGAGCCACTGACTGACTGAATGCTGCTGGTGCCGCTGCTGCATGTCTGAAACTTGGTCTGACGTTACATGCACCACCAGGAATAAGGCCTTGCCTATAAGCATTCCCCAGCTGGCAAAAACGGAACATCCCTGCCTATTCCTCACCGTGGAAGGACAGAACCTACCTTTTTAAAAAAAAATAAAAAAAATAGGCCACAGCGGCAGCCAACTGGATTTTGGTAGGCCGCTGTCTCCCCCTTGTGTGCTGCATTCAAAATGCACTCTGCTAAAAATAAAAAGGATCCAGTTCTGTGGCTTCTCGGAGGAGATAGGGGTTCCCCCACCTCCCGTCTCCGAGCTGCAGCGGAGACTGACTAACATGGCTGCCAAGTCTGGTATTTATACTTCTAAATTGATGACATCACAATGCAGTGACATCAGCCTGCCAGACACCTGGCTCATTTGCATACAGTGTGTATGTATGTATGTATGAATGAATGAATGAATCTATCTATTTATTAATTATGTAGATTATAGATATAGATTATATCTGAATTATAGATTTTGTGCATATAGATAAAAGATAGATTTTAGATGAGATATATATATATATATATATATTTATATATCTACATACATACACAAACACATATAGCTGTATTATGTATATATGTAGATTCTATAATGTATGTTGATTATATAATAGATCTATTGATTGATAGATAGATAATCCATAGATCTATTATATAATTAATATACATGATAGAATCTACATAGATATAAATAATCTAAAATCTATCATCTGGATATAATGTATGTCTATAATGTACACTATCTATCTATCGCTATACAAATAGCAAGATTTATTTCTCTATATTATCTATAGTTATGGATGGGTGGATGGATGGATTTATTTATGTATGGCGGGAAAAAAAAAAAAAAAGGCCTGCTGTACATTTAAACTTCTTCAGATGACCATGCTGATCTATTCTTATTCTTACTAGGGTCTACTGATGCCAGCCCAGGGGAAGCCAATTTTCCTCATTTTTGGGAAAAAGTTTCCGTCCGTCCCCACTCGAAATGCGTCCACCAAAAGAGATCTCTCAAAACGACCGACGGACGCACCTTCAGAGGCAAACTAGTGCTTGCTTCTAGTGTCATCGCGTGCTTAACCATCCTGCGTAGGGAGGTGACGAGTCCTGCAGGCTCTGCAAGCCTAGGATGCGTGAGCACGGTGCAAGAGGAAGGACTGAGGAGGATGTGAGGGGGTGCGGTTGAGAAAGCGTTGGGTGGGGCTATGCAGAGGTCTTCCAGCTCCCTCAGTGCATTGTGGGTGCGCCCGGAGTGCTGCCTGAGCGTGTTGCATCTGATACGTCCCCTATCTGGGGATCATATATTAAAGGGAGCATAGGTGCAGCACGTTTCTGTAAAACCAATAGAGGGCGCTGCAATGTTACTGTAGAAACCAATGGACTGCATGGCAGGTAGCTATACATAGATTTTAATGACGACGACTGCCAAGGCTAAAGCCCGTGTATATTCCATAGACTATAGCTATCTCCAGGATAGCTGCATGCACAGTCGCGCCATTGTCTCACACGGCTGCTTTCATTCCGCGCTTCCTGACAAGGCAATGTACGCATACGTCACTAGTGACGTATGCGTACATTGACCTGAAGGAAGCGGAAGGTAGCGCAATGTACGCTTTTTGACCGGATGGAGGAAAATCGGGTTGCTGGAGGTCACGTGACCGAAGTGACAAGCGGCTCCAGGAGAAGATTTGGGATAAGAAGAAGAGGTAAGCAGGCTGCCTGGGGAGCAATAGGTAAGTATATATTTTTTTGTTTTTAATGACAGAACCCCTTTAAGGCTCTTTTATGACACTTTTCGAACCGTGGTATGGTTACATGTGGGGAGTGTGGTGACAATACGGTTACACTAGGAAAGTGGGCTTACATGAGGGGAGCGTGGAGGTGGTGCGGCTACACAAGGGGACTGTGATGGAACCCCTAACAATAATCTGTG
Source organism: Eleutherodactylus coqui (assembly GCF_035609145.1). NCBI lineage: Eukaryota > Metazoa > Chordata > Amphibia > Anura > Eleutherodactylidae > Eleutherodactylus > Eleutherodactylus coqui. The sequence goes on along the minus strand of NW_027102596.1, from coordinate 421,931 downwards.
CCGTGTCATTTCCATAAATGTCATAGAAGGTAATGAAAATGAAGTGAACAGTTTAGCATACAGTAATTCCCCTTTCACATGGGCCAAAACTCTCACTTACCCAAAGTAAGCTCTGTTAGACTACACATGTGATACTGGACAATGCACCCATCCTCAGCCCTAGTTGGCCTGTGGTTCACATTCCTATGTGGGTCAGAAGCGGTGTTGTGTCTCCTTAAGGAGAGCACCCAAAAAGTATGTGGAGACACCCATGGGGTAAATGGGTCAGGGGATGGTATAGTCACTACCCAAGCACTGCACACAGAAGAGGGGTTTGAAAACCTAAAAAATGAGTAAGAAAGCTTATAAGGTGATGCTAGCTCCTCTGGGATATCTATGCAAATAAGGATAAGACAATACCTCTATAGCGCCATCTATTGGATGCAGCATTCCTTCAAATCCAAGTGATTTATCACAAGCCTTAACAATGATTGGGAATATTAAACCAAGCCAGGAAGCCATGCACAGACACACTGTTTCAGGGCGAGCACCCACTGGCGTTTGCGTTTTCCGCGGGGAAAAAACGCAGCGTTTTCGCCGCGTTTCCCGCGTTTTTCCGCCCGTTTTCCGCGGCGTTTTTCGCGGCGTTTTCGCGGCTTTTCTATTAATTTCCATGGAGAAAAATAAGGACACATATGCAACTGACAGCTCCTATGTTAAAAACGCAAACGCAACGCAAAAAAAACGCCAGTGGACAGGAACACATGTTATCTCTATGCCTGTGCAGGGAAAACGCAAAACGCAAAACGCAAAACGCAGGTAAAAAAACGCCAGTGGGTGCTCGCCCTCATGGTGATTGGCCCTCCTCAGTGTGCAGCAGGCTTCTGGCTTAGGGTGCATTCACACGAACGTATATCGGCTCGGTTTTCACGCCGAGCCGATAGACGTTGTCTTCATATGCGGGGGGGGGGGGAGGCTGGAAGAGCCCAGGAGCAGGAACTGAGCTCCCGCCCCTCTCCACCCCTCTGCACTATTTGCAATGGGGAGAGGCGGAACAGGGGCAGGGCTAATACCTGGAACTTAGCCCCGCCTCCGCTCTGCCTCCTCTCATTGTAAATAGTGCAGAGGGGCGGAGAGGAGGCAGAGAGGGGGCGGGAGCTCAGTTCCTGCTCCTGCGCTCTTCCAGCCTCCACCCCCTGCACATGAGGACAACGTATATCGGCTTGGCATGAAAACCAAGCCGATATACGTTCGTGTGAATGCACCCTTAGTCTGTGAGGGGCCTGTGATGTGGATTATAAGCCGTGTCGTATCTCCTTAAGGTGAGCACCCGAAAAGTGTGTGGAGACACCTAGGGGGTGAGTGAGTCAGGGGATACGGAGATACGACACTGCTTATAATCCACATCACAGGCCCCTCACAGACTGAGGGTACATTCACACGAATGTATATCGGCTCGGTTTTCACGCCGAGCCGATATACGTCGTCCTCATCTGCGGGGGGGGGGGGGAGGCTGGAAGAGCCAGGAGCGAGAACTGAGCTCCCACCTCCTCTCTGCCTCCTCTCCACCCCTTCTCCGCCCCTCTGCCATGCTGTCCATTGGTTTCTACAGTAACATAACAGCGCCCTCTATTGGTTTTACAGAAACGTGCTGCACCTCCTATTGGAATTACCCAAATTACAGCACCATGGAGATTAGCGGGTCACCTCCCAGTTCTCCATCTTTTTGCCCTAATTTTCTCTAGGGTGGTTTCAAACCGGCGGGAAAGTCGCGCCAATTTTACCCGATGCGTTGGTTATTGAAAAAAAAAGCAGATTCCGCAGCCAATGCTGAGGTAAAATGAAAGCTGTGCTGTGATTGGTTGCTATTTTTTATACTGTTAAGGTAACATGAAAGCTGTGCTGTGATTGGTTGCTATATATTATACTGCTGAGGCAACATGAAAGCTGTGCTGTGATTGGTTGATACTTCTTATACTACTCAGGTTACATGAAAGCTGTGCTGCGATTGGTTGCTATATATTATACCGGGAAGATCCTAGCAATACTGAGAATAATGAAAATAAAACACATCATAGGTTGAAGAAATTATACGCACGGCACGTCTTTTCTTCAGCCTTACATGACTATATATCTATATTTGTATACATCCATATATTTGGGTAGAAATCCATAAAAATATATATCGATATATATATGTATTTCTATATATTTATATAGATATTTATCTATACACAGAGACAGATAGATAGATAGATAGATAGATAGATAGATAGATAGATAGATAGATAGATAGATAGATAGATAGATAGACTGCATGGAATAACCCTGGATGTCTGACAGTTGAAGCTGACTGGTGATGTCATTAAGGCTCTATTTTGACACGTACAGCTTGGAACCATAAACACTCATGCATGGCAGCCATTTACAGCCAGTCTCCATTGGAGATGGAATTGGGCAGAAATGTACTGGCCTATCTTCCTATTCTGACTCAATAACATGGCTGTAAGCGTATCGGCTGAAGTAACTTCTCTTGTAGTTATGAACCAGTACTCACAGAAGATATATGTTGTCAGACAGCATCCAACTCGACTGCAGAGGCATGTCAGAAGATTCCAGGGTTTATTCAGGTAGAAATCTTGTATAATGCACATTCAGCAGTAGGTAAAAAGAATGATGATTAGCCAAAGCACAGAGTAGAGACCTAGCACATAGGCTATAGACAGGAAACTTCCTAGCAGGAGGAAAAGGAGGAGTTATGCAATACAGGGGGTACAGAGGACCAGAAGGGACAAACTAAAGAAGGCAAACACTTGCAGATACAGTACAGGTTATACATGTCAATGAATAGAGTCAGGTAGATGAGACATGACACTTCCCAAGACGCCACAGCAGCCGGACAAATTGTATGTTTGACAGAATGGCTGTTTTATTCAGCCCATAAAGGTGACTACCCACTACAGTTCTTTTTTTCACTGCGAAATTCACAGCAGTTTTTTTTCTGCAGGCGTCTATGGGACTTGTAATGTTAAAATCGCAATCGCGCAAAATCGCGATTTTAACTGGAAGCAAAACAACAACACACACCCCCTACGTCTGTATGCTCCACGTATTCGGGTCATGGGCGTATGTACAGTGGATGCGGTCGCACCTGGGGCCCGGAGCCCTAGGGGGCCCATAAAGTCTCTCTTTCCCACATTGTAAACCAATGCTATCAATGAAGCTTTATAGTTGGGGGCCCAGTTCCAGACTTCGTACTGGGGCCCCACAGCTTCAAGTTACACCTCCGGATTAGGATAATGCTAGGCCATTCCAACCAGCCTGTGTGAGTGACCTACAGTCGCTGCTAGTTCAAAAGCGGCAAGCATGCAGGCTGGCCCCTGATGCGTGCTTCAGAGCCAACGCTTCTAGATGGAGCGACATTCGGGGAGCAAAGAACTCCAATGAACGGATGTCTACTTTAAAAGGATGTATTGCTTTATTCAATGCCTAGACACAGCAACAGTTCAACCGCTCGATAAAGACCGCAGTCAATAAAGGAAATAAAGAAATGTGTCTGTTTAATGTAAACTTGCATGGGAAACGTTTGCGAGCCACTGACTGACTGAATGCTGCTGGTGCCGCTGCTGCATGTCTGAAACTTGGTCTGACGTTACATGCACCACCAGGAATAAGGCCTTGCCTATAAGCATTCCCCAGCTGGCAAAAACGGAACATCCCTGCCTATTCCTCACCGTGGAAGGACAGAACCTACCTTTTTAAAAAAAAATAAAAAAAATAGGCCACAGCGGCAGCCAACTGGATTTTGGTAGGCCGCTGTCTCCCCCTTGTGTGCTGCATTCAAAATGCACTCTGCTAAAAATAAAAAGGATCCAGTTCTGTGGCTTCTCGGAGGAGATAGGGGTTCCCCCACCTCCCGTCTCCGAGCTGCAGCGGAGACTGACTAACATGGCTGCCAAGTCTGGTATTTATACTTCTAAATTGATGACATCACAATGCAGTGACATCAGCCTGCCAGACACCTGGCTCATTTGCATACAGTGTGTATGTATGTATGTATGAATGAATGAATGAATCTATCTATTTATTAATTATGTAGATTATAGATATAGATTATATCTGAATTATAGATTTTGTGCATATAGATAAAAGATAGATTTTAGATGAGATATATATATATATATATATATTTATATATCTACATACATACACAAACACATATAGCTGTATTATGTATATATGTAGATTCTATAATGTATGTTGATTATATAATAGATCTATTGATTGATAGATAGATAATCCATAGATCTATTATATAATTAATATACATGATAGAATCTACATAGATATAAATAATCTAAAATCTATCATCTGGATATAATGTATGTCTATAATGTACACTATCTATCTATCGCTATACAAATAGCAAGATTTATTTCTCTATATTATCTATAGTTATGGATGGGTGGATGGATGGATTTATTTATGTATGGCGGGAAAAAAAAAAAAAAAGGCCTGCTGTACATTTAAACTTCTTCAGATGACCATGCTGATCTATTCTTATTCTTACTAGGGTCTACTGATGCCAGCCCAGGGGAAGCCAATTTTCCTCATTTTTGGGAAAAAGTTTCCGTCCGTCCCCACTCGAAATGCGTCCACCAAAAGAGATCTCTCAAAACGACCGACGGACGCACCTTCAGAGGCAAACTAGTGCTTGCTTCTAGTGTCATCGCGTGCTTAACCATCCTGCGTAGGGAGGTGACGAGTCCTGCAGGCTCTGCAAGCCTAGGATGCGTGAGCACGGTGCAAGAGGAAGGACTGAGGAGGATGTGAGGGGGTGCGGTTGAGAAAGCGTTGGGTGGGGCTATGCAGAGGTCTTCCAGCTCCCTCAGTGCATTGTGGGTGCGCCCGGAGTGCTGCCTGAGCGTGTTGCATCTGATACGTCCCCTATCTGGGGATCATATATTAAAGGGAGCATAGGTGCAGCACGTTTCTGTAAAACCAATAGAGGGCGCTGCAATGTTACTGTAGAAACCAATGGACTGCATGGCAGGTAGCTATACATAGATTTTAATGACGACGACTGCCAAGGCTAAAGCCCGTGTATATTCCATAGACTATAGCTATCTCCAGGATAGCTGCATGCACAGTCGCGCCATTGTCTCACACGGCTGCTTTCATTCCGCGCTTCCTGACAAGGCAATGTACGCATACGTCACTAGTGACGTATGCGTACATTGACCTGAAGGAAGCGGAAGGTAGCGCAATGTACGCTTTTTGACCGGATGGAGGAAAATCGGGTTGCTGGAGGTCACGTGACCGAAGTGACAAGCGGCTCCAGGAGAAGATTTGGGATAAGAAGAAGAGGTAAGCAGGCTGCCTGGGGAGCAATAGGTAAGTATATATTTTTTTGTTTTTAATGACAGAACCCCTTTAAGGCTCTTTTATGACACTTTTCGAACCGTGGTATGGTTACATGTGGGGAGTGTGGTGACAATACGGTTACACTAGGAAAGTGGGCTTACATGAGGGGAGCGTGGAGGTGGTGCGGCTACACAAGGGGACTGTGATGGAACCCCTAACAATAATCTGTGCCGTGTCATTTCCATAAATGTCATAGAAGGTAATGAAAATGAAGTGAACAGTTTAGCATACAGTAATTCCCCTTTCACATGGGCCAAAACTCTCACTTACCCAAAGTAAGCTCTGTTAGACTACACATGTGATACTGGACAATGCACCCATCCTCAGCCCTAGTTGGCCTGTGGTTCACATTCCTATGTGGGTCAGAAGCGGTGTTGTGTCTCCTTAAGGAGAGCACCCAAAAAGTATGTGGAGACACCCATGGGGTAAATGGGTCAGGGGATGGTATAGTCACTACCCAAGCACTGCACACAGAAGAGGGGTTTGAAAACCTAAAAAATGAGTAAGAAAGCTTATAAGGTGATGCTAGCTCCTCTGGGATATCTATGCAAATAAGGATAAGACAATACCTCTATAGCGCCATCTATTGGATGCAGCATTCCTTCAAATCCAAGTGATTTATCACAAGCCTTAACAATGATTGGGAATATTAAACCAAGCCAGGAAGCCATGCACAGACACACTGTTTCAGGGCGAGCACCCACTGGCGTTTGCGTTTTCCGCGGGGAAAAAACGCAGCGTTTTCGCCGCGTTTCCCGCGTTTTTCCGCCCGTTTTCCGCGGCGTTTTTCGCGGCGTTTTCGCGGCTTTTCTATTAATTTCCATGGAGAAAAATAAGGACACATATGCAACTGACAGCTCCTATGTTAAAAACGCAAACGCAACGCAAAAAAAACGCCAGTGGACAGGAACACATGTTATCTCTATGCCTGTGCAGGGAAAACGCAAAACGCAAAACGCAAAACGCAAAACGCAGGTAAAAAAACGCCAGTGGGTGCTCGCCCTCATGGTGATTGGCCCTCCTCAGTGTGCAGCAGGCTTCTGGCTTAGGGTGCATTCACACGAACGTATATCGGCTCGGTTTTCACGCCGAGCCGATAGACGTTGTCTTCATATGCGGGGGGGGGGGGAGGCTGGAAGAGCCCAGGAGCAGGAACTGAGCTCCCGCCCCTCTCCACCCCTCTGCACTATTTGCAATGGGGAGAGGCGGAACAGGGGCAGGGCTAATACCTGGAACTTAGCCCCGCCTCCGCTCTGCCTCCTCTCATTGTAAATAGTGCAGAGGGGCGGAGAGGAGGCAGAGAGGGGGCGGGAGCTCAGTTCCTGCTCCTGCGCTCTTCCAGCCTCCACCCCCTGCACATGAGGACAACGTATATCGGCTTGGCATGAAAACCAAGCCGATATACGTTCGTGTGAATGCACCCTTAGTCTGTGAGGGGCCTGTGATGTGGATTATAAGCCGTGTCGTATCTCCTTAAGGTGAGCACCCGAAAAGTGTGTGGAGACACCTAGGGGGTGAGTGAGTCAGGGGATACGGAGATACGACACTGCTTATAATCCACATCACAGGCCCCTCACAGACTGAGGGTACATTCACACGAATGTATATCGGCTCGGTTTTCACGCCGAGCCGATATACGTCGTCCTCATCTGCGGGGGGGGGGGGGAGGCTGGAAGAGCCAGGAGCGAGAACTGAGCTCCCACCTCCTCTCTGCCTCCTCTCCACCCCTTCTCCGCCCCTCTGCCATGCTGTCCATTGGTTTCTACAGTAACATAACAGCGCCCTCTATTGGTTTTACAGAAACGTGCTGCACCTCCTATTGGAATTACCCAAATTACAGCACCATGGAGATTAGCGGGTCACCTCCCAGTTCTCCATCTTTTTGCCCTAATTTTCTCTAGGGTGGTTTCAAACCGGCGGGAAAGTCGCGCCAATTTTACCCGATGCGTTGGTTATTGAAAAAAAAAGCAGATTCCGCAGCCAATGCTGAGGTAAAATGAAAGCTGTGCTGTGATTGGTTGCTATTTTTTATACTGTTAAGGTAACATGAAAGCTGTGCTGTGATTGGTTGCTATATATTATACTGCTGAGGCAACATGAAAGCTGTGCTGTGATTGGTTGATACTTCTTATACTACTCAGGTTACATGAAAGCTGTGCTGCGATTGGTTGCTATATATTATACCGGGAAGATCCTAGCAATACTGAGAATAATGAAAATAAAACACATCATAGGTTGAAGAAATTATACGCACGGCACGTCTTTTCTTCAGCCTTACATGACTATATATCTATATTTGTATACATCCATATATTTGGGTAGAAATCCATAAAAATATATATCGATATATATATGTATTTCTATATATTTATATAGATATTTATCTATACACAGAGACAGATAGATAGATAGATAGATAGATAGATAGATAGATAGATAGATAGATAGACTGCATGGAATAACCCTGGATGTCTGACAGTTGAAGCTGACTGGTGATGTCATTAAGGCTCTATTTTGACACGTACAGCTTGGAACCATAAACACTCATGCATGGCAGCCATTTACAGCCAGTCTCCATTGGAGATGGAATTGGGCAGAAATGTACTGGCCTATCTTCCTATTCTGACTCAATAACATGGCTGTAAGCGTATCGGCTGAAGTAACTTCTCTTGTAGTTATGAACCAGTACTCACAGAAGATATATGTTGTCAGACAGCATCCAACTCGACTGCAGAGGCATGTCAGAAGATTCCAGGGTTTATTCAGGTAGAAATCTTGTATAATGCACATTCAGCAGTAGGTAAAAAGAATGATGATTAGCCAAAGCACAGAGTAGAGACCTAGCACATAGGCTATAGACAGGAAACTTCCTAGCAGGAGGAAAAGGAGGAGTTATGCAATACAGGGGGTACAGAGGACCAGAAGGGACAAACTAAAGAAGGCAAACACTTGCAGATACAGTACAGGTTATACATGTCAATGAATAGAGTCAGGTAGATGAGACATGACACTTCCCAAGACGCCACAGCAGCCGGACAAATTGTATGTTTGACAGAATGGCTGTTTTATTCAGCCCATAAAGGTGACTACCCACTACAGTTCTTTTTTTCACTGCGAAATTCACAGCAGTTTTTTTTCTGCAGGCGTCTATGGGACTTGTAATGTTAAAATCGCAATCGCGCAAAATCGCGATTTTAACTGGAAGCAAAACAACAACACACACCCCCTACGTCTGTATGCTCCACGTATTCGGGTCATGGGCGTATGTACAGTGGATGCGGTCGCACCTGGGGCCCGGAGCCCTAGGGGGCCCATAAAGTCTCTCTTTCCCACATTGTAAACCAATGCTATCAATGAAGCTTTATAGTTGGGGGCCCAGTTCCAGACTTCGTACTGGGGCCCCACAGCTTCAAGTTACACCTCCGGATTAGGATAATGCTAGGCCATTCCAACCAGCCTGTGTGAGTGACCTACAGTCGCTGCTAGTTCAAAAGCGGCAAGCATGCAGGCTGGCCCCTGATGCGTGCTTCAGAGCCAACGCTTCTAGATGGAGCGACATTCGGGGAGCAAAGAACTCCAATGAACGGATGTCTACTTTAAAAGGATGTATTGCTTTATTCAATGCCTAGACACAGCAACAGTTCAACCGCTCGATAAAGACCGCAGTCAATAAAGGAAATAAAGAAATGTGTCTGTTTAATGTAAACTTGCATGGGAAACGTTTGCGAGCCACTGACTGACTGAATGCTGCTGGTGCCGCTGCTGCATGTCTGAAACTTGGTCTGACGTTACATGCACCACCAGGAATAAGGCCTTGCCTATAAGCATTCCCCAGCTGGCAAAAACGGAACATCCCTGCCTATTCCTCACCGTGGAAGGACAGAACCTACCTTTTTAAAAAAAAATAAAAAAAATAGGCCACAGCGGCAGCCAACTGGATTTTGGTAGGCCGCTGTCTCCCCCTTGTGTGCTGCATTCAAAATGCACTCTGCTAAAAATAAAAAGGATCCAGTTCTGTGGCTTCTCGGAGGAGATAGGGGTTCCCCCACCTCCCGTCTCCGAGCTGCAGCGGAGACTGACTAACATGGCTGCCAAGTCTGGTATTTATACTTCTAAATTGATGACATCACAATGCAGTGACATCAGCCTGCCAGACACCTGGCTCATTTGCATACAGTGTGTATGTATGTATGTATGAATGAATGAATGAATCTATCTATTTATTAATTATGTAGATTATAGATATAGATTATATCTGAATTATAGATTTTGTGCATATAGATAAAAGATAGATTTTAGATGAGATATATATATATATATATATATTTATATATCTACATACATACACAAACACATATAGCTGTATTATGTATATATGTAGATTCTATAATGTATGTTGATTATATAATAGATCTATTGATTGATAGATAGATAATCCATAGATCTATTATATAATTAATATACATGATAGAATCTACATAGATATAAATAATCTAAAATCTATCATCTGGATATAATGTATGTCTATAATGTACACTATCTATCTATCGCTATACAAATAGCAAGATTTATTTCTCTATATTATCTATAGTTATGGATGGGTGGATGGATGGATTTATTTATGTATGGCGGGAAAAAAAAAAAAAAAGGCCTGCTGTACATTTAAACTTCTTCAGATGACCATGCTGATCTATTCTTATTCTTACTAGGGTCTACTGATGCCAGCCCAGGGGAAGCCAATTTTCCTCATTTTTGGGAAAAAGTTTCCGTCCGTCCCCACTCGAAATGCGTCCACCAAAAGAGATCTCTCAAAACGACCGACGGACGCACCTTCAGAGGCAAACTAGTGCTTGCTTCTAGTGTCATCGCGTGCTTAACCATCCTGCGTAGGGAGGTGACGAGTCCTGCAGGCTCTGCAAGCCTAGGATGCGTGAGCACGGTGCAAGAGGAAGGACTGAGGAGGATGTGAGGGGGTGCGGTTGAGAAAGCGTTGGGTGGGGCTATGCAGAGGTCTTCCAGCTCCCTCAGTGCATTGTGGGTGCGCCCGGAGTGCTGCCTGAGCGTGTTGCATCTGATACGTCCCCTATCTGGGGATCATATATTAAAGGGAGCATAGGTGCAGCACGTTTCTGTAAAACCAATAGAGGGCGCTGCAATGTTACTGTAGAAACCAATGGACTGCATGGCAGGTAGCTATACATAGATTTTAATGACGACGACTGCCAAGGCTAAAGCCCGTGTATATTCCATAGACTATAGCTATCTCCAGGATAGCTGCATGCACAGTCGCGCCATTGTCTCACACGGCTGCTTTCATTCCGCGCTTCCTGACAAGGCAATGTACGCATACGTCACTAGTGACGTATGCGTACATTGACCTGAAGGAAGCGGAAGGTAGCGCAATGTACGCTTTTTGACCGGATGGAGGAAAATCGGGTTGCTGGAGGTCACGTGACCGAAGTGACAAGCGGCTCCAGGAGAAGATTTGGGATAAGAAGAAGAGGTAAGCAGGCTGCCTGGGGAGCAATAGGTAAGTATATATTTTTTTGTTTTTAATGACAGAACCCCTTTAAGGCTCTTTTATGACACTTTTCGAACCGTGGTATGGTTACATGTGGGGAGTGTGGTGACAATACGGTTACACTAGGAAAGTGGGCTTACATGAGGGGAGCGTGGAGGTGGTGCGGCTACACAAGGGGACTGTGATGGAACCCCTAACAATAATCTGTGCCGTGTCATTTCCATAAATGTCATAGAAGGTAATGAAAATGAAGTGAACAGTTTAGCATACAGTAATTCCCCTTTCACATGGGCCAAAACTCTCACTTACCCAAAGTAAGCTCTGTTAGACTACACATGTGATACTGGACAATGCACCCATCCTCAGCCCTAGTTGGCCTGTGGTTCACATTCCTATGTGGGTCAGAAGCGGTGTTGTGTCTCCTTAAGGAGAGCACCCAAAAAGTATGTGGAGACACCCATGGGGTAAATGGGTCAGGGGATGGTATAGTCACTACCCAAGCACTGCACACAGAAGAGGGGTTTGAAAACCTAAAAAATGAGTAAGAAAGCTTATAAGGTGATGCTAGCTCCTCTGGGATATCTATGCAAATAAGGATAAGACAATACCTCTATAGCGCCATCTATTGGATGCAGCATTCCTTCAAATCCAAGTGATTTATCACAAGCCTTAACAATGATTGGGAATATTAAACCAAGCCAGGAAGCCATGCACAGACACACTGTTTCAGGGCGAGCACCCACTGGCGTTTGCGTTTTCCGCGGGGAAAAAACGCAGCGTTTTCGCCGCGTTTCCCGCGTTTTTCCGCCCGTTTTCCGCGGCGTTTTTCGCGGCGTTTTCGCGGCTTTTCTATTAATTTCCATGGAGAAAAATAAGGACACATATGCAACTGACAGCTCCTATGTTAAAAACGCAAACGCAACGCAAAAAAAACGCCAGTGGACAGGAACACATGTTATCTCTATGCCTGTGCAGGGAAAACGCAAAACGCAAAACGCAAAACGCAGGTAAAAAAACGCCAGTGGGTGCTCGCCCTCATGGTGATTGGCCCTCCTCAGTGTGCAGCAGGCTTCTGGCTTAGGGTGCATTCACACGAACGTATATCGGCTCGGTTTTCACGCCGAGCCGATAGACGTTGTCTTCATATGCGGGGGGGGGGGGAGGCTGGAAGAGCCCAGGAGCAGGAACTGAGCTCCCGCCCCTCTCCACCCCTCTGCACTATTTGCAATGGGGAGAGGCGGAACAGGGGCAGGGCTAATACCTGGAACTTAGCCCCGCCTCCGCTCTGCCTCCTCTCATTGTAAATAGTGCAGAGGGGCGGAGAGGAGGCAGAGAGGGGGCGGGAGCTCAGTTCCTGCTCCTGCGCTCTTCCAGCCTCCACCCCCTGCACATGAGGACAACGTATATCGGCTTGGCATGAAAACCAAGCCGATATACGTTCGTGTGAATGCACCCTTAGTCTGTGAGGGGCCTGTGATGTGGATTATAAGCCGTGTCGTATCTCCTTAAGGTGAGCACCCGAAAAGTGTGTGGAGACACCTAGGGGGTGAGTGAGTCAGGGGATACGGAGATACGACACTGCTTATAATCCACATCACAGGCCCCTCACAGACTGAGGGTACATTCACACGAATGTATATCGGCTCGGTTTTCACGCCGAGCCGATATACGTCGTCCTCATCTGCGGGGGGGGGGGGGAGGCTGGAAGAGCCAGGAGCGAGAACTGAGCTCCCACCTCCTCTCTGCCTCCTCTCCACCCCTTCTCCGCCCCTCTGCCATGCTGTCCATTGGTTTCTACAGTAACATAACAGCGCCCTCTATTGGTTTTACAGAAACGTGCTGCACCTCCTATTGGAATTACCCAAATTACAGCACCATGGAGATTAGCGGGTCACCTCCCAGTTCTCCATCTTTTTGCCCTAATTTTCTCTAGGGTGGTTTCAAACCGGCGGGAAAGTCGCGCCAATTTTACCCGATGCGTTGGTTATTGAAAAAAAAAGCAGATTCCGCAGCCAATGCTGAGGTAAAATGAAAGCTGTGCTGTGATTGGTTGCTATTTTTTATACTGTTAAGGTAACATGAAAGCTGTGCTGTGATTGGTTGCTATATATTATACTGCTGAGGCAACATGAAAGCTGTGCTGTGATTGGTTGATACTTCTTATACTACTCAGGTTACATGAAAGCTGTGCTGCGATTGGTTGCTATATATTATACCGGGAAGATCCTAGCAATACTGAGAATAATGAAAATAAAACACATCATAGGTTGAAGAAATTATACGCACGGCACGTCTTTTCTTCAGCCTTACATGACTATATATCTATATTTGTATACATCCATATATTTGGGTAGAAATCCATAAAAATATATATCGATATATATATGTATTTCTATATATTTATATAGATATTTATCTATACACAGAGACAGATAGATAGATAGATAGATAGATAGATAGATAGATAGATAGATAGATAGATAGATAGATAGATAGACTGCATGGAATAACCCTGGATGTCTGACAGTTGAAGCTGACTGGTGATGTCATTAAGGCTCTATTTTGACACGTACAGCTTGGAACCATAAACACTCATGCATGGCAGCCATTTACAGCCAGTCTCCATTGGAGATGGAATTGGGCAGAAATGTACTGGCCTATCTTCCTATTCTGACTCAATAACATGGCTGTAAGCGTATCGGCTGAAGTAACTTCTCTTGTAGTTATGAACCAGTACTCACAGAAGATATATGTTGTCAGACAGCATCCAACTCGACTGCAGAGGCATGTCAGAAGATTCCAGGGTTTATTCAGGTAGAAATCTTGTATAATGCACATTCAGCAGTAGGTAAAAAGAATGATGATTAGCCAAAGCACAGAGTAGAGACCTAGCACATAGGCTATAGACAGGAAACTTCCTAGCAGGAGGAAAAGGAGGAGTTATGCAATACAGGGGGTACAGAGGACCAGAAGGGACAAACTAAAGAAGGCAAACACTTGCAGATACAGTACAGGTTATACATGTCAATGAATAGAGTCAGGTAGATGAGACATGACACTTCCCAAGACGCCACAGCAGCCGGACAAATTGTATGTTTGACAGAATGGCTGTTTTATTCAGCCCATAAAGGTGACTACCCACTACAGTTCTTTTTTTCACTGCAAAATTCACAGCAGTTTTTTTTCTGCAGGCGTCTATGGGACTTGTAATGTTAAAATCGCAATCGCGCAAAATCGCGATTTTAACTGGAAGCAAAACAACAACACACACCCCCTACGTCTGTATGCTCCACGTATTCGGGTCATGGGCGTATGTACAGTGGATGCGGTCGCACCTGGGGCCCGGAGCCCTAGGGGGCCCATAAAGTCTCTCTTTCCCACATTGTAAACCAATGCTATCAATGAAGCTTTATAGTTGGGGGCCCAGTTCCAGACTTCGTACTGGGGCCCCACAGCTTCAAGTTACACCTCCGGATTAGGATAATGCTAGGCCATTCCAACCAGCCTGTGTGAGTGACCTACAGTCGCTGCTAGTTCAAAAGCGGCAAGCATGCAGGCTGGCCCCTGATGCGTGCTTCAGAGCCAACGCTTCTAGATGGAGCGACATTCGGGGAGCAAAGAACTCCAATGAACGGATGTCTACTTTAAAAGGATGTATTGCTTTATTCAATGCCTAGACACAGCAACAGTTCAACCGCTCGATAAAGACCGCAGTCAATAAAGGAAATAAAGAAATGTGTCTGTTTAATGTAAACTTGCATGGGAAACGTTTGCGAGCCACTGACTGACTGAATGCTGCTGGTGCCGCTGCTGCATGTCTGAAACTTGGTCTGACGTTACATGCACCACCAGGAATAAGGCCTTGCCTATAAGCATTCCCCAGCTGGCAAAAACGGAACATCCCTGCCTATTCCTCACCGTGGAAGGACAGAACCTACCTTTTTAAAAAAAAATAAAAAAAATAGGCCACAGCGGCAGCCAACTGGATTTTGGTAGGCCGCTGTCTCCCCCTTGTGTGCTGCATTCAAAATGCACTCTGCTAAAAATAAAAAGGATCCAGTTCTGTGGCTTCTCGGAGGAGATAGGGGTTCCCCCACCTCCCGTCTCCGAGCTGCAGCGGAGACTGACTAACATGGCTGCCAAGTCTGGTATTTATACTTCTAAATTGATGACATCACAATGCAGTGACATCAGCCTGCCAGACACCTGGCTCATTTGCATACAGTGTGTATGTATGTATGTATGAATGAATGAATGAATCTATCTATTTATTAATTATGTAGATTATAGATATAGATTATATCTGAATTATAGATTTTGTGCATATAGATAAAAGATAGATTTTAGATGAGATATATATATATATATATATATTTATATATCTACATACATACACAAACACATATAGCTGTATTATGTATATATGTAGATTCTATAATGTATGTTGATTATATAATAGATCTATTGATTGATAGATAGATAATCCATAGATCTATTATATAATTAATATACATGATAGAATCTACATAGATATAAATAATCTAAAATCTATCATCTGGATATAATGTATGTCTATAATGTACACTATCTATCTATCGCTATACAAATAGCAAGATTTATTTCTCTATATTATCTATAGTTATGGATGGGTGGATGGATGGATTTATTTATGTATGGCGGGAAAAAAAAAAAAAAAGGCCTGCTGTACATTTAAACTTCTTCAGATGACCATGCTGATCTATTCTTATTCTTACTAGGGTCTACTGATGCCAGCCCAGGGGAAGCCAATTTTCCTCATTTTTGGGAAAAAGTTTCCGTCCGTCCCCACTCGAAATGCGTCCACCAAAAGAGATCTCTCAAAACGACCGACGGACGCACCTTCAGAGGCAAACTAGTGCTTGCTTCTAGTGTCATCGCGTGCTTAACCATCCTGCGTAGGGAGGTGACGAGTCCTGCAGGCTCTGCAAGCCTAGGATGCGTGAGCACGGTGCAAGAGGAAGGACTGAGGAGGATGTGAGGGGGTGCGGTTGAGAAAGCGTTGGGTGGGGCTATGCAGAGGTCTTCCAGCTCCCTCAGTGCATTGTGGGTGCGCCCAGAGTGCTGCCTGAGCGTGTTGCATCTGATACGTCCCCTATCTGGGGATCATATATTAAAGGGAGCATAGGTGCAGCACGTTTCTGTAAAACCAATAGAGGGCGCTGCAATGTTACTGTAGAAACCAATGGACTGCATGGCAGGTAGCTATACATAGATTTTAATGACGACGACTGCCAAGGCTAAAGCCCGTGTATATTCCATAGACTATAGCTATCTCCAGGATAGCTGCATGCACAGTCGCGCCATTGTCTCACACGGCTGCTTTCATTCCGCGCTTCCTGACAAGGCAATGTACGCATACGTCACTAGTGACGTATGCGTACATTGACCTGAAGGAAGCGGAAGGTAGCGCAATGTACGCTTTTTGACCGGATGGAGGAAAATCGGGTTGCTGGAGGTCACGTGACCGAAGTGACAAGCGGCTCCAGGAGAAGATTTGGGATAAGAAGAAGAGGTAAGCAGGCTGCCTGGGGAGCAATAGGTAAGTATATATTTTTTTGTTTTTAATGACAGAACCCCTTTAAGGCTCTTTTATGACACTTTTCGAACCGTGGTATGGTTACATGTGGGGAGTGTGGTGACAATACGGTTACACTAGGAAAGTGGGCTTACATGAGGGGAGCGTGGAGGTGGTGCGGCTACACAAGGGGACTGTGATGGAACCCCTAACAATAATCTGTGCCGTGTCATTTCCATAAATGTCATAGAAGGTAATGAAAATGAAGTGAACAGTTTAGCATACAGTAATTCCCCTTTCACATGGGCCAAAACTCTCACTTACCCAAAGTAAGCTCTGTTAGACTACACATGTGATACTGGACAATGCACCCATCCTCAGCCCTAGTTGGCCTGTGGTTCACATTCCTATGTGGGTCAGAAGCGGTGTTGTGTCTCCTTAAGGAGAGCACCCAAAAAGTATGTGGAGACACCCATGGGGTAAATGGGTCAGGGGATGGTATAGTCACTACCCAAGCACTGCACACAGAAGAGGGGTTTGAAAACCTAAAAAATGAGTAAGAAAGCTTATAAGGTGATGCTAGCTCCTCTGGGATATCTATGCAAATAAGGATAAGACAATACCTCTATAGCGCCATCTATTGGATGCAGCATTCCTTCAAATCCAAGTGATTTATCACAAGCCTTAACAATGATTGGGAATATTAAACCAAGCCAGGAAGCCATGCACAGACACACTGTTTCAGGGCGAGCACCCACTGGCGTTTGCGTTTTCCGCGGGGAAAAAACGCAGCGTTTTCGCCGCGTTTCCCGCGTTTTTCCGCCCGTTTTCCGCGGCGTTTTTCGCGGCGTTTTCGCGGCTTTTCTATTAATTTCCATGGAGAAAAATAAGGACACATATGCAACTGACAGCTCCTATGTTAAAAACGCAAACGCAACGCAAAAAAAAACGCCAGTGGACAGGAACACATGTTATCTCTATGCCTGTGCAGGGAAAACGCAAAACGCAAAACGCAAAACGCAGGTAAAAAAACGCCAGTGGGTGCTCGCCCTCATGGTGATTGGCCCTCCTCAGTGTGCAGCAGGCTTCTGGCTTAGGGTGCATTCACACGAACGTATATCGGCTCGGTTTTCACGCCGAGCCGATAGACGTTGTCTTCATATGCGGGGGGGGGGGGAGGCTGGAAGAGCCCAGGAGCAGGAACTGAGCTCCCGCCCCTCTCCACCCCTCTGCACTATTTGCAATGGGGAGAGGCGGAACAGGGGCAGGGCTAATACCTGGAACTTAGCCCCGCCTCCGCTCTGCCTCCTCTCATTGTAAATAGTGCAGAGGGGCGGAGAGGAGGCAGAGAGGGGGCGGGAGCTCAGTTCCTGCTCCTGCGCTCTTCCAGCCTCCACCCCCTGCACATGAGGACAACGTATATCGGCTTGGCATGAAAACCAAGCCGATATACGTTCGTGTGAATGCACCCTTAGTCTGTGAGGGGCCTGTGATGTGGATTATAAGCCGTGTCGTATCTCCTTAAGGTGAGCACCCGAAAAGTGTGTGGAGACACCTAGGGGGTGAGTGAGTCAGGGGATACGGAGATACGACACTGCTTATAATCCACATCACAGGCCCCTCACAGACTGAGGGTACATTCACACGAATGTATATCGGCTCGGTTTTCACGCCGAGCCGATATACGTCGTCCTCATCTGCGGGGGGGGGGGGGAGGCTGGAAGAGCCAGGAGCGAGAACTGAGCTCCCACCTCCTCTCTGCCTCCTCTCCACCCCTTCTCCGCCCCTCTGCCATGCTGTCCATTGGTTTCTACAGTAACATAACAGCGCCCTCTATTGGTTTTACAGAAACGTGCTGCACCTCCTATTGGAATTACCCAAATTACAGCACCATGGAGATTAGCGGGTCACCTCCCAGTTCTCCATCTTTTTGCCCTAATTTTCTCTAGGGTGGTTTCAAACCGGCGGGAAAGTCGCGCCAATTTTACCCGATGCGTTGGTTATTGAAAAAAAAAGCAGATTCCGCAGCCAATGCTGAGGTAAAATGAAAGCTGTGCTGTGATTGGTTGCTATTTTTTATACTGTTAAGGTAACATGAAAGCTGTGCTGTGATTGGTTGCTATATATTATACTGCTGAGGCAACATGAAAGCTGTGCTGTGATTGGTTGATACTTCTTATACTACTCAGGTTACATGAAAGCTGTGCTGCGATTGGTTGCTATATATTATACCGGGAAGATCCTAGCAATACTGAGAATAATGAAAATAAAACACATCATAGGTTGAAGAAATTATACGCACGGCACGTCTTTTCTTCAGCCTTACATGACTATATATCTATATTTGTATACATCCATATATTTGGGTAGAAATCCATAAAAATATATATCGATATATATATGTATTTCTATATATTTATATAGATATTTATCTATACACAGAGACAGATAGATAGATAGATAGATAGATAGATAGATAGATAGATAGATAGATAGATAGATAGATAGATAGATAGATAGACTGCATGGAATAACCCTGGATGTCTGACAGTTGAAGCTGACTGGTGATGTCATTAAGGCTCTATTTTGACACGTACAGCTTGGAACCATAAACACTCATGCATGGCAGCCATTTACAGCCAGTCTCCATTGGAGATGGAATTGGGCAGAAATGTACTGGCCTATCTTCCTATTCTGACTCAATAACATGGCTGTAAGCGTATCGGCTGAAGTAACTTCTCTTGTAGTTATGAACCAGTACTCACAGAAGATATATGTTGTCAGACAGCATCCAACTCGACTGCAGAGGCATGTCAGAAGATTCCAGGGTTTATTCAGGTAGAAATCTTGTATAATGCACATTCAGCAGTAGGTAAAAAGAATGATGATTAGCCAAAGCACAGAGTAGAGACCTAGCACATAGGCTATAGACAGGAAACTTCCTAGCAGGAGGAAAAGGAGGAGTTATGCAATACAGGGGGTACAGAGGACCAGAAGGGACAAACTAAAGAAGGCAAACACTTGCAGATACAGTACAGGTTATACATGTCAATGAATAGAGTCAGGTAGATGAGACATGACACTTCCCAAGACGCCACAGCAGCCGGACAAATTGTATGTTTGACAGAATGGCTGTTTTATTCAGCCCATAAAGGTGACTACCCACTACAGTTCTTTTTTTCACTGCGAAATTCACAGCAGTTTTTTTTCTGCAGGCGTCTATGGGACTTGTAATGTTAAAATCGCAATCGCGCAAAATCGCGATTTTAACTGGAAGCAAAACAACAACACACACCCCCTACGTCTGTATGCTCCACGTATTCGGGTCATGGGCGTATGTACAGTGGATGCGGTCGCACCTGGGGCCCGGAGCCCTAGGGGGCCCATAAAGTCTCTCTTTCCCACATTGTAAACCAATGCTATCAATGAAGCTTTATAGTTGGGGGCCCAGTTCCAGACTTCGTACTGGGGCCCCACAGCTTCAAGTTACACCTCCGGATTAGGATAATGCTAGGCCATTCCAACCAGCCTGTGTGAGTGACCTACAGTCGCTGCTAGTTCAAAAGCGGCAAGCATGCAGGCTGGCCCCTGATGCGTGCTTCAGAGCCAACGCTTCTAGATGGAGCGACATTCGGGGAGCAAAGAACTCCAATGAACGGATGTCTACTTTAAAAGGATGTATTGCTTTATTCAATGCCTAGACACAGCAACAGTTCAACCGCTCGATAAAGACCGCAGTCAATAAAGGAAATAAAGAAATGTGTCTGTTTAATGTAAACTTGCATGGGAAACGTTTGCGAGCCACTGACTGACTGAATGCTGCTGGTGCCGCTGCTGCATGTCTGAAACTTGGTCTGACGTTACATGCACCACCAGGAATAAGGCCTTGCCTATAAGCATTCCCCAGCTGGCAAAAACGGAACATCCCTGCCTATTCCTCACCGTGGAAGGACAGAACCTACCTTTTTAAAAAAAAATAAAAAAAATAGGCCACAGCGGCAGCCAACTGGATTTTGGTAGGCCGCTGTCTCCCCCTTGTGTGCTGCATTCAAAATGCACTCTGCTAAAAATAAAAAGGATCCAGTTCTGTGGCTTCTCGGAGGAGATAGGGGTTCCCCCACCTCCCGTCTCCGAGCTGCAGCGGAGACTGACTAACATGGCTGCCAAGTCTGGTATTTATACTTCTAAATTGATGACATCACAATGCAGTGACATCAGCCTGCCAGACACCTGGCTCATTTGCATACAGTGTGTATGTATGTATGTATGAATGAATGAATGAATCTATCTATTTATTAATTATGTAGATTATAGATATAGATTATATCTGAATTATAGATTTTGTGCATATAGATAAAAGATAGATTTTAGATGAGATATATATATATATATATATATTTATATATCTACATACATACACAAACACATATAGCTGTATTATGTATATATGTAGATTCTATAATGTATGTTGATTATATAATAGATCTATTGATTGATAGATAGATAATCCATAGATCTATTATATAATTAATATACATGATAGAATCTACATAGATATAAATAATCTAAAATCTATCATCTGGATATAATGTATGTCTATAATGTACACTATCTATCTATCGCTATACAAATAGCAAGATTTATTTCTCTATATTATCTATAGTTATGGATGGGTGGATGGATGGATTTATTTATGTATGGCGGGAAAAAAAAAAAAAAAGGCCTGCTGTACATTTAAACTTCTTCAGATGACCATGCTGATCTATTCTTATTCTTACTAGGGTCTACTGATGCCAGCCCAGGGGAAGCCAATTTTCCTCATTTTTGGGAAAAAGTTTCCGTCCGTCCCCACTCGAAATGCGTCCACCAAAAGAGATCTCTCAAAACGACCGACGGACGCACCTTCAGAGGCAAACTAGTGCTTGCTTCTAGTGTCATCGCGTGCTTAACCATCCTGCGTAGGGAGGTGACGAGTCCTGCAGGCTCTGCAAGCCTAGGATGCGTGAGCACGGTGCAAGAGGAAGGACTGAGGAGGATGTGAGGGGGTGCGGTTGAGAAAGCGTTGGGTGGGGCTATGCAGAGGTCTTCCAGCTCCCTCAGTGCATTGTGGGTGCGCCCGGAGTGCTGCCTGAGCGTGTTGCATCTGATACGTCCCCTATCTGGGGATCATATATTAAAGGGAGCATAGGTGCAGCACGTTTCTGTAAAACCAATAGAGGGCGCTGCAATGTTACTGTAGAAACCAATGGACTGCATGGCAGGTAGCTATACATAGATTTTAATGACGACGACTGCCAAGGCTAAAGCCCGTGTATATTCCATAGACTATAGCTATCTCCAGGATAGCTGCATGCACAGTCGCGCCATTGTCTCACACGGCTGCTTTCATTCCGCGCTTCCTGACAAGGCAATGTACGCATACGTCACTAGTGACGTATGCGTACATTGACCTGAAGGAAGCGGAAGGTAGCGCAATGTACGCTTTTTGACCGGATGGAGGAAAATCGGGTTGCTGGAGGTCACGTGACCGAAGTGACAAGCGGCTCCAGGAGAAGATTTGGGATAAGAAGAAGAGGTAAGCAGGCTGCCTGGGGAGCAATAGGTAAGTATATATTTTTTTGTTTTTAATGACAGAACCCCTTTAAGGCTCTTTTATGACACTTTTCGAACCGTGGTATGGTTACATGTGGGGAGTGTGGTGACAATACGGTTACACTAGGAAAGTGGGCTTACATGAGGGGAGCGTGGAGGTGGTGCGGCTACACAAGGGGACTGTGATGGAACCCCTAACAATAATCTGTGCCGTGTCATTTCCATAAATGTCATAGAAGGTAATGAAAATGAAGTGAACAGTTTAGCATACAGTAATTCCCCTTTCACATGGGCCAAAACTCTCACTTACCCAAAGTAAGCTCTGTTAGACTACACATGTGATACTGGACAATGCACCCATCCTCAGCCCTAGTTGGCCTGTGGTTCACATTCCTATGTGGGTCAGAAGCGGTGTTGTGTCTCCTTAAGGAGAGCACCCAAAAAGTATGTGGAGACACCCATGGGGTAAATGGGTCAGGGGATGGTATAGTCACTACCCAAGCACTGCACACAGAAGAGGGGTTTGAAAACCTAAAAAATGAGTAAGAAAGCTTATAAGGTGATGCTAGCTCCTCTGGGATATCTATGCAAATAAGGATAAGACAATACCTCTATAGCGCCATCTATTGGATGCAGCATTCCTTCAAATCCAAGTGATTTATCACAAGCCTTAACAATGATTGGGAATATTAAACCAAGCCAGGAAGCCATGCACAGACACACTGTTTCAGGGCGAGCACCCACTGGCGTTTGCGTTTTCCGCGGGGAAAAAACGCAGCGTTTTCGCCGCGTTTCCCGCGTTTTTCCGCCCGTTTTCCGCGGCGTTTTTCGCGGCGTTTTCGCGGCTTTTCTATTAATTTCCATGGAGAAAAATAAGGACACATATGCAACTGACAGCTCCTATGTTAAAAACGCAAACGCAACGCAAAAAAAACGCCAGTGGACAGGAACACATGTTATCTCTATGCCTGTGCAGGGAAAACGCAAAACGCAAAACGCAAAACGCAGGTAAAAAAACGCCAGTGGGTGCTCGCCCTCATGGTGATTGGCCCTCCTCAGTGTGCAGCAGGCTTCTGGCTTAGGGTGCATTCACACGAACGTATATCGGCTCGGTTTTCACGCCGAGCCGATAGACGTTGTCTTCATATGCGGGGGGGGGGGGAGGCTGGAAGAGCCCAGGAGCAGGAACTGAGCTCCCGCCCCTCTCCACCCCTCTGCACTATTTGCAATGGGGAGAGGCGGAACAGGGGCAGGGCTAATACCTGGAACTTAGCCCCGCCTCCGCTCTGCCTCCTCTCATTGTAAATAGTGCAGAGGGGCGGAGAGGAGGCAGAGAGGGGGCGGGAGCTCAGTTCCTGCTCCTGCGCTCTTCCAGCCTCCACCCCCTGCACATGAGGACAACGTATATCGGCTTGGCATGAAAACCAAGCCGATATACGTTCGTGTGAATGCACCCTTAGTCTGTGAGGGGCCTGTGATGTGGATTATAAGCCGTGTCGTATCTCCTTAAGGTGAGCACCCGAAAAGTGTGTGGAGACACCTAGGGGGTGAGTGAGTCAGGGGATACGGAGATACGACACTGCTTATAATCCACATCACAGGCCCCTCACAGACTGAGGGTACATTCACACGAATGTATATCGGCTCGGTTTTCACGCCGAGCCGATATACGTCGTCCTCATCTGCGGGGGGGGGGGGGAGGCTGGAAGAGCCAGGAGCGAGAACTGAGCTCCCACCTCCTCTCTGCCTCCTCTCCACCCCTTCTCCGCCCCTCTGCCATGCTGTCCATTGGTTTCTACAGTAACATAACAGCGCCCTCTATTGGTTTTACAGAAACGTGCTGCACCTCCTATTGGAATTACCCAAATTACAGCACCATGGAGATTAGCGGGTCACCTCCCAGTTCTCCATCTTTTTGCCCTAATTTTCTCTAGGGTGGTTTCAAACCGGCGGGAAAGTCGCGCCAATTTTACCCGATGCGTTGGTTATTGAAAAAAAAAGCAGATTCCGCAGCCAATGCTGAGGTAAAATGAAAGCTGTGCTGTGATTGGTTGCTATTTTTTATACTGTTAAGGTAACATGAAAGCTGTGCTGTGATTGGTTGCTATATATTATACTGCTGAGGCAACATGAAAGCTGTGCTGTGATTGGTTGATACTTCTTATACTACTCAGGTTACATGAAAGCTGTGCTGCGATTGGTTGCTATATATTATACCGGGAAGATCCTAGCAATACTGAGAATAATGAAAATAAAACACATCATAGGTTGAAGAAATTATACGCACGGCACGTCTTTTCTTCAGCCTTACATGACTATATATCTATATTTGTATACATCCATATATTTGGGTAGAAATCCATAAAAATATATATCGATATATATATGTATTTCTATATATTTATATAGATATTTATCTATACACAGAGACAGATAGATAGATAGATAGATAGATAGATAGATAGATAGATAGATAGATAGATAGATAGATAGATAGATAGACTGCATGGAATAACCCTGGATGTCTGACAGTTGAAGCTGACTGGTGATGTCATTAAGGCTCTATTTTGACACGTACAGCTTGGAACCATAAACACTCATGCATGGCAGCCATTTACAGCCAGTCTCCATTGGAGATGGAATTGGGCAGAAATGTACTGGCCTATCTTCCTATTCTGACTCAATAACATGGCTGTAAGCGTATCGGCTGAAGTAACTTCTCTTGTAGTTATGAACCAGTACTCACAGAAGATATATGTTGTCAGACAGCATCCAACTCGACTGCAGAGGCATGTCAGAAGATTCCAGGGTTTATTCAGGTAGAAATCTTGTATAATGCACATTCAGCAGTAGGTAAAAAGAATGATGATTAGCCAAAGCACAGAGTAGAGACCTAGCACATAGGCTATAGACAGGAAACTTCCTAGCAGGAGGAAAAGGAGGAGTTATGCAATACAGGGGGTACAGAGGACCAGAAGGGACAAACTAAAGAAGGCAAACACTTGCAGATACAGTACAGGTTATACATGTCAATGAATAGAGTCAGGTAGATGAGACATGACACTTCCCAAGACGCCACAGCAGCCGGACAAATTGTATGTTTGACAGAATGGCTGTTTTATTCAGCCCATAAAGGTGACTACCCACTACAGTTCTTTTTTTCACTGCGAAATTCACAGCAGTTTTTTTTCTGCAGGCGTCTATGGGACTTGTAATGTTAAAATCGCAATCGCGCAAAATCGCGATTTTAACTGGAAGCAAAACAACAACACACACCCCCTACGTCTGTATGCTCCACGTATTCGGGTCATGGGCGTATGTACAGTGGATGCGGTCGCACCTGGGGCCCGGAGCCCTAGGGGGCCCATAAAGTCTCTCTTTCCCACATTGTAAACCAATGCTATCAATGAAGCTTTATAGTTGGGGGCCCAGTTCCAGACTTCGTACTGGGGCCCCACAGCTTCAAGTTACACCTCCGGATTAGGATAATGCTAGGCCATTCCAACCAGCCTGTGTGAGTGACCTACAGTCGCTGCTAGTTCAAAAGCGGCAAGCATGCAGGCTGGCCCCTGATGCGTGCTTCAGAGCCAACGCTTCTAGATGGAGCGACATTCGGGGAGCAAAGAACTCCAATGAACGGATGTCTACTTTAAAAGGATGTATTGCTTTATTCAATGCCTAGACACAGCAACAGTTCAACCGCTCGATAAAGACCGCAGTCAATAAAGGAAATAAAGAAATGTGTCTGTTTAATGTAAACTTGCATGGGAAACGTTTGCGAGCCACTGACTGACTGAATGCTGCTGGTGCCGCTGCTGCATGTCTGAAACTTGGTCTGACGTTACATGCACCACCAGGAATAAGGCCTTGCCTATAAGCATTCCCCAGCTGGCAAAAACGGAACATCCCTGCCTATTCCTCACCGTGGAAGGACAGAACCTACCTTTTTAAAAAAAAATAAAAAAAATAGGCCACAGCGGCAGCCAACTGGATTTTGGTAGGCCGCTGTCTCCCCCTTGTGTGCTGCATTCAAAATGCACTCTGCTAAAAATAAAAAGGATCCAGTTCTGTGGCTTCTCGGAGGAGATAGGGGTTCCCCCACCTCCCGTCTCCGAGCTGCAGCGGAGACTGACTAACATGGCTGCCAAGTCTGGTATTTATACTTCTAAATTGATGACATCACAATGCAGTGACATCAGCCTGCCAGACACCTGGCTCATTTGCATACAGTGTGTATGTATGTATGTATGAATGAATGAATGAATCTATCTATTTATTAATTATGTAGATTATAGATATAGATTATATCTGAATTATAGATTTTGTGCATATAGATAAAAGATAGATTTTAGATGAGATATATATATATATATATATATTTATATATCTACATACATACACAAACACATATAGCTGTATTATGTATATATGTAGATTCTATAATGTATGTTGATTATATAATAGATCTATTGATTGATAGATAGATAATCCATAGATCTATTATATAATTAATATACATGATAGAATCTACATAGATATAAATAATCTAAAATCTATCATCTGGATATAATGTATGTCTATAATGTACACTATCTATCTATCGCTATACAAATAGCAAGATTTATTTCTCTATATTATCTATAGTTATGGATGGGTGGATGGATGGATTTATTTATGTATGGCGGGAAAAAAAAAAAAAAAGGCCTGCTGTACATTTAAACTTCTTCAGATGACCATGCTGATCTATTCTTATTCTTACTAGGGTCTACTGATGCCAGCCCAGGGGAAGCCAATTTTCCTCATTTTTGGGAAAAAGTTTCCGTCCGTCCCCACTCGAAATGCGTCCACCAAAAGAGATCTCTCAAAACGACCGACGGACGCACCTTCAGAGGCAAACTAGTGCTTGCTTCTAGTGTCATCGCGTGCTTAACCATCCTGCGTAGGGAGGTGACGAGTCCTGCAGGCTCTGCAAGCCTAGGATGCGTGAGCACGGTGCAAGAGGAAGGACTGAGGAGGATGTGAGGGGGTGCGGTTGAGAAAGCGTTGGGTGGGGCTATGCAGAGGTCTTCCAGCTCCCTCAGTGCATTGTGGGTGCGCCCGGAGTGCTGCCTGAGCGTGTTGCATCTGATACGTCCCCTATCTGGGGATCATATATTAAAGGGAGCATAGGTGCAGCACGTTTCTGTAAAACCAATAGAGGGCGCTGCAATGTTACTGTAGAAACCAATGGACTGCATGGCAGGTAGCTATACATAGATTTTAATGACGACGACTGCCAAGGCTAAAGCCCGTGTATATTCCATAGACTATAGCTATCTCCAGGATAGCTGCATGCACAGTCGCGCCATTGTCTCACACGGCTGCTTTCATTCCGCGCTTCCTGACAAGGCAATGTACGCATACGTCACTAGTGACGTATGCGTACATTGACCTGAAGGAAGCGGAAGGTAGCGCAATGTACGCTTTTTGACCGGATGGAGGAAAATCGGGTTGCTGGAGGTCACGTGACCGAAGTGACAAGCGGCTCCAGGAGAAGATTTGGGATAAGAAGAAGAGGTAAGCAGGCTGCCTGGGGAGCAATAGGTAAGTATATATTTTTTTGTTTTTAATGACAGAACCCCTTTAAGGCTCTTTTATGACACTTTTCGAACCGTGGTATGGTTACATGTGGGGAGTGTGGTGACAATACGGTTACACTAGGAAAGTGGGCTTACATGAGGGGAGCGTGGAGGTGGTGCGGCTACACAAGGGGACTGTGATGGAACCCCTAACAATAATCTGTGCCGTGTCATTTCCATAAATGTCATAGAAGGTAATGAAAATGAAGTGAACAGTTTAGCATACAGTAATTCCCCTTTCACATGGGCCAAAACTCTCACTTACCCAAAGTAAGCTCTGTTAGACTACACATGTGATACTGGACAATGCACCCATCCTCAGCCCTAGTTGGCCTGTGGTTCACATTCCTATGTGGGTCAGAAGCGGTGTTGTGTCTCCTTAAGGAGAGCACCCAAAAAGTATGTGGAGACACCCATGGGGTAAATGGGTCAGGGGATGGTATAGTCACTACCCAAGCACTGCACACAGAAGAGGGGTTTGAAAACCTAAAAAATGAGTAAGAAAGCTTATAAGGTGATGCTAGCTCCTCTGGGATATCTATGCAAATAAGGATAAGACAATACCTCTATAGCGCCATCTATTGGATGCAGCATTCCTTCAAATCCAAGTGATTTATCACAAGCCTTAACAATGATTGGGAATATTAAACCAAGCCAGGAAGCCATGCACAGACACACTGTTTCAGGGCGAGCACCCACTGGCGTTTGCGTTTTCCGCGGGGAAAAAACGCAGCGTTTTCGCCGCGTTTCCCGCGTTTTTCCGCCCGTTTTCCGCGGCGTTTTTCGCGGCGTTTTCGCGGCTTTTCTATTAATTTCCATGGAGAAAAATAAGGACACATATGCAACTGACAGCTCCTATGTTAAAAACGCAAACGCAACGCAAAAAAAACGCCAGTGGACAGGAACACATGTTATCTCTATGCCTGTGCAGGGAAAACGCAAAACGCAAAACGCAAAACGCAAAACGCAGGTAAAAAAACGCCAGTGGGTGCTCGCCCTCATGGTGATTGGCCCTCCTCAGTGTGCAGCAGGCTTCTGGCTTAGGGTGCATTCACACGAACGTATATCGGCTCGGTTTTCACGCCGAGCCGATAGACGTTGTCTTCATATGCGGGGGGGGGGGGGAGGCTGGAAGAGCCCAGGAGCAGGAACTGAGCTCCCGCCCCTCTCCACCCCTCTGCACTATTTGCAATGGGGAGAGGCGGAACAGGGGCAGGGCTAATACCTGGAACTTAGCCCCGCCTCCGCTCTGCCTCCTCTCATTGTAAATAGTGCAGAGGGGCGGAGAGGAGGCAGAGAGGGGGCGGGAGCTCAGTTCCTGCTCCTGCGCTCTTCCAGCCTCCACCCCCTGCACATGAGGACAACGTATATCGGCTTGGCATGAAAACCAAGCCGATATACGTTCGTGTGAATGCACCCTTAGTCTGTGAGGGGCCTGTGATGTGGATTATAAGCCGTGTCGTATCTCCTTAAGGTGAGCACCCGAAAAGTGTGTGGAGACACCTAGGGGGTGAGTGAGTCAGGGGATACGGAGATACGACACTGCTTATAATCCACATCACAGGCCCCTCACAGACTGAGGGTACATTCACACGAATGTATATCGGCTCGGTTTTCACGCCGAGCCGATATACGTCGTCCTCATCTGCGGGGGGGGGGGGGAGGCTGGAAGAGCCAGGAGCGAGAACTGAGCTCCCACCTCCTCTCTGCCTCCTCTCCACCCCTTCTCCGCCCCTCTGCCATGCTGTCCATTGGTTTCTACAGTAACATAACAGCGCCCTCTATTGGTTTTACAGAAACGTGCTGCACCTCCTATTGGAATTACCCAAATTACAGCACCATGGAGATTAGCGGGTCACCTCCCAGTTCTCCATCTTTTTGCCCTAATTTTCTCTAGGGTGGTTTCAAACCGGCGGGAAAGTCGCGCCAATTTTACCCGATGCGTTGGTTATTGAAAAAAAAAGCAGATTCCGCAGCCAATGCTGAGGTAAAATGAAAGCTGTGCTGTGATTGGTTGCTATTTTTTATACTGTTAAGGTAACATGAAAGCTGTGCTGTGATTGGTTGCTATATATTATACTGCTGAGGCAACATGAAAGCTGTGCTGTGATTGGTTGATACTTCTTATACTACTCAGGTTACATGAAAGCTGTGCTGCGATTGGTTGCTATATATTATACCGGGAAGATCCTAGCAATACTGAGAATAATGAAAATAAAACACATCATAGGTTGAAGAAATTATACGCACGGCACGTCTTTTCTTCAGCCTTACATGACTATATATCTATATTTGTATACATCCATATATTTGGGTAGAAATCCATAAAAATATATATCGATATATATATGTATTTCTATATATTTATATAGATATTTATCTATACACAGAGACAGATAGATAGATAGATAGATAGATAGATAGATAGATAGATAGATAGATAGATAGATAGATAGATAGATAGATAGATAGACTGCATGGAATAACCCTGGATGTCTGACAGTTGAAGCTGACTGGTGATGTCATTAAGGCTCTATTTTGACACGTACAGCTTGGAACCATAAACACTCATGCATGGCAGCCATTTACAGCCAGTCTCCATTGGAGATGGAATTGGGCAGAAATGTACTGGCCTATCTTCCTATTCTGACTCAATAACATGGCTGTAAGCGTATCGGCTGAAGTAACTTCTCTTGTAGTTATGAACCAGTACTCACAGAAGATATATGTTGTCAGACAGCATCCAACTCGACTGCAGAGGCATGTCAGAAGATTCCAGGGTTTATTCAGGTAGAAATCTTGTATAATGCACATTCAGCAGTAGGTAAAAAGAATGATGATTAGCCAAAGCACAGAGTAGAGACCTAGCACATAGGCTATAGACAGGAAACTTCCTAGCAGGAGGAAAAGGAGGAGTTATGCAATACAGGGGGTACAGAGGACCAGAAGGGACAAACTAAAGAAGGCAAACACTTGCAGATACAGTACAGGTTATACATGTCAATGAATAGAGTCAGGTAGATGAGACATGACACTTCCCAAGACGCCACAGCAGCCGGACAAATTGTATGTTTGACAGAATGGCTGTTTTATTCAGCCCATAAAGGTGACTACCCACTACAGTTCTTTTTTTCACTGCGAAATTCACAGCAGTTTTTTTTCTGCAGGCGTCTATGGGACTTGTAATGTTAAAATCGCAATCACGCAAAATCGCGATTTTAACTGGAAGCAAAACAACAACACACACCCCCTACGTCTGTATGCTCCACGTATTCGGGTCATGGGCGTATGTACAGTGGATGCGGTCGCACCTGGGGCCCGGAGCCCTAGGGGGCCCATAAAGTCTCTCTTTCCCACATTGTAAACCAATGCTATCAATGAAGCTTTATAGTTGGGGGCCCAGTTCCAGACTTCGTACTGGGGCCCCACAGCTTCAAGTTACACCTCCGGATTAGGATAATGCTAGGCCATTCCAACCAGCCTGTGTGAGTGACCTACAGTCGCTGCTAGTTCAAAAGCGGCAAGCATGCAGGCTGGCCCCTGATGCGTGCTTCAGAGCCAACGCTTCTAGATGGAGCGACATTCGGGGAGCAAAGAACTCCAATGAACGGATGTCTACTTTAAAAGGATGTATTGCTTTATTCAATGCCTAGACACAGCAACAGTTCAACCGCTCGATAAAGACCGCAGTCAATAAAGGAAATAAAGAAATGTGTCTGTTTAATGTAAACTTGCATGGGAAACGTTTGCGAGCCACTGACTGACTGAATGCTGCTGGTGCCGCTGCTGCATGTCTGAAACTTGGTCTGACGTTACATGCACCACCAGGAATAAGGCCTTGCCTATAAGCATTCCCCAGCTGGCAAAAACGGAACATCCCTGCCTATTCCTCACCGTGGAAGGACAGAACCTACCTTTTTAAAAAAAAATAAAAAAAATAGGCCACAGCGGCAGCCAACTGGATTTTGGTAGGCCGCTGTCTCCCCCTTGTGTGCTGCATTCAAAATGCACTCTGCTAAAAATAAAAAGGATCCAGTTCTGTGGCTTCTCGGAGGAGATAGGGGTTCCCCCACCTCCCGTCTCCGAGCTGCAGCGGAGACTGACTAACATGGCTGCCAAGTCTGGTATTTATACTTCTAAATTGATGACATCACAATGCAGTGACATCAGCCTGCCAGACACCTGGCTCATTTGCATACAGTGTGTATGTATGTATGTATGAATGAATGAATGAATCTATCTATTTATTAATTATGTAGATTATAGATATAGATTATATCTGAATTATAGATTTTGTGCATATAGATAAAAGATAGATTTTAGATGAGATATATATATATATATATATTTATATATCTACATACATACACAAACACATATAGCTGTATTATGTATATATGTAGATTCTATAATGTATGTTGATTATATAATAGATCTATTGATTGATAGATAGATAATCCATAGATCTATTATATAATTAATATACATGATAGAATCTACATAGATATAAATAATCTAAAATCTATCATCTGGATATAATGTATGTCTATAATGTACACTATCTATCTATCGCTATACAAATAGCAAGATTTATTTCTCTATATTATCTATAGTTATGGATGGGTGGATGGATGGATTTATTTATGTATGGCGGGAAAAAAAAAAAAAAAGGCCTGCTGTACATTTAAACTTCTTCAGATGACCATGCTGATCTATTCTTATTCTTACTAGGGTCTACTGATGCCAGCCCAGGGGAAGCCAATTTTCCTCATTTTTGGGAAAAAGTTTCCGTCCGTCCCCACTCGAAATGCGTCCACCAAAAGAGATCTCTCAAAACGACCGACGGACGCACCTTCAGAGGCAAACTAGTGCTTGCTTCTAGTGTCATCGCGTGCTTAACCATCCTGCGTAGGGAGGTGACGAGTCCTGCAGGCTCTGCAAGCCTAGGATGCGTGAGCACGGTGCAAGAGGAAGGACTGAGGAGGATGTGAGGGGGTGCGGTTGAGAAAGCGTTGGGTGGGGCTATGCAGAGGTCTTCCAGCTCCCTCAGTGCATTGTGGGTGCGCCCGGAGTGCTGCCTGAGCGTGTTGCATCTGATACGTCCCCTATCTGGGGATCATATATTAAAGGGAGCATAGGTGCAGCACGTTTCTGTAAAACCAATAGAGGGCGCTGCAATGTTACTGTAGAAACCAATGGACTGCATGGCAGGTAGCTATACATAGATTTTAATGACGACGACTGCCAAGGCTAAAGCCCGTGTATATTCCATAGACTATAGCTATCTCCAGGATAGCTGCATGCACAGTCGCGCCATTGTCTCACACGGCTGCTTTCATTCCGCGCTTCCTGACAAGGCAATGTACGCATACGTCACTAGTGACGTATGCGTACATTGACCTGAAGGAAGCGGAAGGTAGCGCAATGTACGCTTTTTGACCGGATGGAGGAAAATCGGGTTGCTGGAGGTCACGTGACCGAAGTGACAAGCGGCTCCAGGAGAAGATTTGGGATAAGAAGAAGAGGTAAGCAGGCTGCCTGGGGAGCAATAGGTAAGTATATATTTTTTTGTTTTTAATGACAGAACCCCTTTAAGGCTCTTTTATGACACTTTTCGAACCGTGGTATGGTTACATGTGGGGAGTGTGGTGACAATACGGTTACACTAGGAAAGTGGGCTTACATGAGGGGAGCGTGGAGGTGGTGCGGCTACACAAGGGGACTGTGATGGAACCCCTAACAATAATCTGTGCCGTGTCATTTCCATAAATGTCATAGAAGGTAATGAAAATGAAGTGAACAGTTTAGCATACAGTAATTCCCCTTTCACATGGGCCAAAACTCTCACTTACCCAAAGTAAGCTCTGTTAGACTACACATGTGATACTGGACAATGCACCCATCCTCAGCCCTAGTTGGCCTGTGGTTCACATTCCTATGTGGGTCAGAAGCGGTGTTGTGTCTCCTTAAGGAGAGCACCCAAAAAGTATGTGGAGACACCCATGGGGTAAATGGGTCAGGGGATGGTATAGTCACTACCCAAGCACTGCACACAGAAGAGGGGTTTGAAAACCTAAAAAATGAGTAAGAAAGCTTATAAGGTGATGCTAGCTCCTCTGGGATATCTATGCAAATAAGGATAAGACAATACCTCTATAGCGCCATCTATTGGATGCAGCATTCCTTCAAATCCAAGTGATTTATCACAAGCCTTAACAATGATTGGGAATATTAAACCAAGCCAGGAAGCCATGCACAGACACACTGTTTCAGGGCGAGCACCCACTGGCGTTTGCGTTTTCCGCGGGGAAAAAACGCAGCGTTTTCGCCGCGTTTCCCGCGTTTTTCCGCCCGTTTTCCGCGGCGTTTTTCGCGGCGTTTTCGCGGCTTTTCTATTAATTTCCATGGAGAAAAATAAGGACACATATGCAACTGACAGCTCCTATGTTAAAAACGCAAACGCAACGCAAAAAAAACGCCAGTGGACAGGAACACATGTTATCTCTATGCCTGTGCAGGGAAAACGCAAAACGCAAAACGCAAAACGCAGGTAAAAAAACGCCAGTGGGTGCTCGCCCTCATGGTGATTGGCCCTCCTCAGTGTGCAGCAGGCTTCTGGCTTAGGGTGCATTCACACGAACGTATATCGGCTCGGTTTTCACGCCGAGCCGATAGACGTTGTCTTCATATGCGGGGGGGGGGGGGAGGCTGGAAGAGCCCAGGAGCAGGAACTGAGCTCCCGCCCCTCTCCACCCCTCTGCACTATTTGCAATGGGGAGAGGCGGAACAGGGGCAGGGCTAATACCTGGAACTTAGCCCCGCCTCCGCTCTGCCTCCTCTCATTGTAAATAGTGCAGAGGGGCGGAGAGGAGGCAGAGAGGGGGCGGGAGCTCAGTTCCTGCTCCTGCGCTCTTCCAGCCTCCACCCCCTGCACATGAGGACAACGTATATCGGCTTGGCATGAAAACCAAGCCGATATACGTTCGTGTGAATGCACCCTTAGTCTGTGAGGGGCCTGTGATGTGGATTATAAGCCGTGTCGTATCTCCTTAAGGTGAGCACCCGAAAAGTGTGTGGAGACACCTAGGGGGTGAGTGAGTCAGGGGATACGGAGATACGACACTGCTTATAATCCACATCACAGGCCCCTCACAGACTGAGGGTACATTCACACGAATGTATATCGGCTCGGTTTTCACGCCGAGCCGATATACGTCGTCCTCATCTGCGGGGGGGGGGGGGGGGGGAGGCTGGAAGAGCCAGGAGCGAGAACTGAGCTCCCACCTCCTCTCTGCCTCCTCTCCGCCCCTCTGCCATGCTGTCCATTGGTTTCTACAGTAACATAACAGCGCCCTCTATTGGTTTTACAGAAACGTGCTGCACCTCCTATTGGAATTACCCAAATTACAGCACCATGGAGATTAGCGGGTCACCTCCCAGTTCTCCATCTTTTTGCCCTAATTTTCTCTAGGGTGGTTTCAAACCGGCGGGAAAGTCGCGCCAATTTTACCCGATGCGTTGGTTATTGAAAAAAAAAGCAGATTCCGCAGCCAATGCTGAGGTAAAATGAAAGCTGTGCTGTGATTGGTTGCTATTTTTTATACTGTTAAGGTAACATGAAAGCTGTGCTGTGATTGGTTGCTATATATTATACTGCTGAGGCAACATGAAAGCTGTGCTGTGATTGGTTGATACTTCTTATACTACTCAGGTTACATGAAAGCTGTGCTGCGATTGGTTGCTATATATTATACCGGGAAGATCCTAGCAATACTGAGAATAATGAAAATAAAACACATCATAGGTTGAAGAAATTATACGCACGGCACGTCTTTTCTTCAGCCTTACATGACTATATATCTATATTTGTATACATCCATATATTTGGGTAGAAATCCATAAAAATATATATCGATATATATATGTATTTCTATATATTTATATAGATATTTATCTATACACAGAGACAGATAGATAGATAGATAGATAGATAGATAGATAGATAGATAGATAGATAGATAGATAGATAGACTGCATGGAATAACCCTGGATGTCTGACAGTTGAAGCTGACTGGTGATGTCATTAAGGCTCTATTTTGACACGTACAGCTTGGAACCATAAACACTCATGCATGGCAGCCATTTACAGCCAGTCTCCATTGGAGATGGAATTGGGCAGAAATGTACTGGCCTATCTTCCTATTCTGACTCAATAACATGGCTGTAAGCGTATCGGCTGAAGTAACTTCTCTTGTAGTTATGAACCAGTACTCACAGAAGATATATGTTGTCAGACAGCATCCAACTCGACTGCAGAGGCATGTCAGAAGATTCCAGGGTTTATTCAGGTAGAAATCTTGTATAATGCACATTCAGCAGTAGGTAAAAAGAATGATGATTAGCCAAAGCACAGAGTAGAGACCTAGCACATAGGCTATAGACAGGAAACTTCCTAGCAGGAGGAAAAGGAGGAGTTATGCAATACAGGGGGTACAGAGGACCAGAAGGGACAAACTAAAGAAGGCAAACACTTGCAGATACAGTACAGGTTATACATGTCAATGAATAGAGTCAGGTAGATGAGACATGACACTTCCCAAGACGCCACAGCAGCCGGACAAATTGTATGTTTGACAGAATGGCTGTTTTATTCAGCCCATAAAGGTGACTACCCACTACAGTTCTTTTTTTCACTGCGAAATTCACAGCAGTTTTTTTTCTGCAGGCGTCTATGGGACTTGTAATGTTAAAATCGCAATCGCGCAAAATCGCGATTTTAACTGGAAGCAAAACAACAACACACACCCCCTACGTCTGTATGCTCCACGTATTCGGGTCATGGGCGTATGTACAGTGGATGCGGTCGCACCTGGGGCCCGGAGCCCTAGGGGGCCCATAAAGTCTCTCTTTCCCACATTGTAAACCAATGCTATCAATGAAGCTTTATAGTTGGGGGCCCAGTTCCAGACTTCGTACTGGGGCCCCACAGCTTCAAGTTACACCTCCGGATTAGGATAATGCTAGGCCATTCCAACCAGCCTGTGTGAGTGACCTACAGTCGCTGCTAGTTCAAAAGCGGCAAGCATGCAGGCTGGCCCCTGATGCGTGCTTCAGAGCCAACGCTTCTAGATGGAGCGACATTCGGGGAGCAAAGAACTCCAATGAACGGATGTCTACTTTAAAAGGATGTATTGCTTTATTCAATGCCTAGACACAGCAACAGTTCAACCGCTCGATAAAGACCGCAGTCAATAAAGGAAATAAAGAAATGTGTCTGTTTAATGTAAACTTGCATGGGAAACGTTTGCGAGCCACTGACTGACTGAATGCTGCTGGTGCCGCTGCTGCATGTCTGAAACTTGGTCTGACGTTACATGCACCACCAGGAATAAGGCCTTGCCTATAAGCATTCCCCAGCTGGCAAAAACGGAACATCCCTGCCTATTCCTCACCGTGGAAGGACAGAACCTACCTTTTTAAAAAAAAATAAAAAAAATAGGCCACAGCGGCAGCCAACTGGATTTTGGTAGGCCGCTGTCTCCCCCTTGTGTGCTGCATTCAAAATGCACTCTGCTAAAAATAAAAAGGATCCAGTTCTGTGGCTTCTCGGAGGAGATAGGGGTTCCCCCACCTCCCGTCTCCGAGCTGCAGCGGAGACTGACTAACATGGCTGCCAAGTCTGGTATTTATACTTCTAAATTGATGACATCACAATGCAGTGACATCAGCCTGCCAGACACCTGGCTCATTTGCATACAGTGTGTATGTATGTATGTATGAATGAATGAATGAATCTATCTATTTATTAATTATGTAGATTATAGATATAGATTATATCTGAATTATAGATTTTGTGCATATAGATAAAAGATAGATTTTAGATGATATATATATATATATATATATTTATATATCTACATACATACACAAACACATATAGCTGTATTATGTATATATGTAGATTCTATAATGTATGTTGATTATATAATAGATCTATTGATTGATAGATAGATAATCCATAGATCTATTATATAATTAATATACATGATAGAATCTACATAGATATAAATAATCTAAAATCTATCATCTGGATATAATGTATGTCTATAATGTACACTATCTATCTATCGCTATACAAATAGCAAGATTTATTTCTCTATATTATCTATAGTTATGGATGGGTGGATGGATGGATTTATTTATGTATGGCGGGAAAAAAAAAAAAAAAGGCCTGCTGTACATTTAAACTTCTTCAGATGACCATGCTGATCTATTCTTATTCTTACTAGGGTCTACTGATGCCAGCCCAGGGGAAGCCAATTTTCCTCATTTTTGGGAAAAAGTTTCCGTCCGTCCCCACTCGAAATGCGTCCACCAAAAGAGATCTCTCAAAACGACCGACGGACGCACCTTCAGAGGCAAACTAGTGCTTGCTTCTAGTGTCATCGCGTGCTTAACCATCCTGCGTAGGGAGGTGACGAGTCCTGCAGGCTCTGCAAGCCTAGGATGCGTGAGCACGGTGCAAGAGGAAGGACTGAGGAGGATGTGAGGGGGTGCGGTTGAGAAAGCGTTGGGTGGGGCTATGCAGAGGTCTTCCAGCTCCCTCAGTGCATTGTGGGTGCGCCCGGAGTGCTGCCTGAGCGTGTTGCATCTGATACGTCCCCTATCTGGGGATCATATATTAAAGGGAGCATAGGTGCAGCACGTTTCTGTAAAACCAATAGAGGGCGCTGCAATGTTACTGTAGAAACCAATGGACTGCATGGCAGGTAGCTATACATAGATTTTAATGACGACGACTGCCAAGGCTAAAGCCCGTGTATATTCCATAGACTATAGCTATCTCCAGGATAGCTGCATGCACAGTCGCGCCATTGTCTCACACGGCTGCTTTCATTCCGCGCTTCCTGACAAGGCAATGTACGCATACGTCACTAGTGACGTATGCGTACATTGACCTGAAGGAAGCGGAAGGTAGCGCAATGTACGCTTTTTGACCGGATGGAGGAAAATCGGGTTGCTGGAGGTCACGTGACCGAAGTGACAAGCGGCTCCAGGAGAAGATTTGGGATAAGAAGAAGAGGTAAGCAGGCTGCCTGGGGAGCAATAGGTAAGTATATATTTTTTTGTTTTTAATGACAGAACCCCTTTAAGGCTCTTTTATGACACTTTTCGAACCGTGGTATGGTTACATGTGGGGAGTGTGGTGACAATACGGTTACACTAGGAAAGTGGGCTTACATGAGGGGAGCGTGGAGGTGGTGCGGCTACACAAGGGGACTGTGATGGAACCCCTAACAATAATCTGTGCCGTGTCATTTCCATA
Source organism: Eleutherodactylus coqui (assembly GCF_035609145.1). Classification (NCBI taxonomy): domain Eukaryota; kingdom Metazoa; phylum Chordata; class Amphibia; order Anura; family Eleutherodactylidae; genus Eleutherodactylus; species Eleutherodactylus coqui. The sequence goes on along the minus strand of NW_027102596.1, from coordinate 382,917 downwards.
AATGTCATAGAAGGTAATGAAAATGAAGTGAACAGTTTAGCATACAGTAATTCCCCTTTCACATGGGCCAAAACTCTCACTTACCCAAAGTAAGCTCTGTTAGACTACACATGTGATACTGGACAATGCACCCATCCTCAGCCCTAGTTGGCCTGTGGTTCACATTCCTATGTGGGTCAGAAGCGGTGTTGTGTCTCCTTAAGGAGAGCACCCAAAAAGTATGTGGAGACACCCATGGGGTAAATGGGTCAGGGGATGGTATAGTCACTACCCAAGCACTGCACACAGAAGAGGGGTTTGAAAACCTAAAAAATGAGTAAGAAAGCTTATAAGGTGATGCTAGCTCCTCTGGGATATCTATGCAAATAAGGATAAGACAATACCTCTATAGCGCCATCTATTGGATGCAGCATTCCTTCAAATCCAAGTGATTTATCACAAGCCTTAACAATGATTGGGAATATTAAACCAAGCCAGGAAGCCATGCACAGACACACTGTTTCAGGGCGAGCACCCACTGGCGTTTGCGTTTTCCGCGGGGAAAAAACGCAGCGTTTTCGCCGCGTTTCCCGCGTTTTTCCGCCCGTTTTCCGCGGCGTTTTTCGCGGCGTTTTCGCGGCTTTTCTATTAATTTCCATGGAGAAAAATAAGGACACATATGCAACTGACAGCTCCTATGTTAAAAACGCAAACGCAACGCAAAAAAAACGCCAGTGGACAGGAACACATGTTATCTCTATGCCTGTGCAGGGAAAACGCAAAACGCAAAACGCAAAACGCAGGTAAAAAAACGCCAGTGGGTGCTCGCCCTCATGGTGATTGGCCCTCCTCAGTGTGCAGCAGGCTTCTGGCTTAGGGTGCATTCACACGAACGTATATCGGCTCGGTTTTCACGCCGAGCCGATAGACGTTGTCTTCATATGCGGGGGGGGGGGGGAGGCTGGAAGAGCCCAGGAGCAGGAACTGAGCTCCCGCCCCTCTCCACCCCTCTGCACTATTTGCAATGGGGAGAGGCGGAACAGGGGCAGGGCTAATACCTGGAACTTAGCCCCGCCTCCGCTCTGCCTCCTCTCATTGTAAATAGTGCAGAGGGGCGGAGAGGAGGCAGAGAGGGGGCGGGAGCTCAGTTCCTGCTCCTGCGCTCTTCCAGCCTCCACCCCCTGCACATGAGGACAACGTATATCGGCTTGGCATGAAAACCAAGCCGATATACGTTCGTGTGAATGCACCCTTAGTCTGTGAGGGGCCTGTGATGTGGATTATAAGCCGTGTCGTATCTCCTTAAGGTGAGCACCCGAAAAGTGTGTGGAGACACCTAGGGGGTGAGTGAGTCAGGGGATACGGAGATACGACACTGCTTATAATCCACATCACAGGCCCCTCACAGACTGAGGGTACATTCACACGAATGTATATCGGCTCGGTTTTCACGCCGAGCCGATATACGTCGTCCTCATCTGCGGGGGGGGGGGGGGGGGGAGGCTGGAAGAGCCAGGAGCGAGAACTGAGCTCCCACCTCCTCTCTGCCTCCTCTCCGCCCCTCTGCCATGCTGTCCATTGGTTTCTACAGTAACATAACAGCGCCCTCTATTGGTTTTACAGAAACGTGCTGCACCTCCTATTGGAATTACCCAAATTACAGCACCATGGAGATTAGCGGGTCACCTCCCAGTTCTCCATCTTTTTGCCCTAATTTTCTCTAGGGTGGTTTCAAACCGGCGGGAAAGTCGCGCCAATTTTACCCGATGCGTTGGTTATTGAAAAAAAAAGCAGATTCCGCAGCCAATGCTGAGGTAAAATGAAAGCTGTGCTGTGATTGGTTGCTATTTTTTATACTGTTAAGGTAACATGAAAGCTGTGCTGTGATTGGTTGCTATATATTATACTGCTGAGGCAACATGAAAGCTGTGCTGTGATTGGTTGATACTTCTTATACTACTCAGGTTACATGAAAGCTGTGCTGCGATTGGTTGCTATATATTATACCGGGAAGATCCTAGCAATACTGAGAATAATGAAAATAAAACACATCATAGGTTGAAGAAATTATACGCACGGCACGTCTTTTCTTCAGCCTTACATGACTATATATCTATATATGTATACATCCATATATTTGGGTAGAAATCCATAAAAATATATATCGATATATATGTATTTCTATATATTTATATAGATATTTATCTATACACAGAGACAGATAGATAGATAGATAGATAGATAGATAGATAGATAGATAGATAGATAGATAGATAGATAGATAGACTGCATGGAATAACCCTGGATGTCTGACAGTTGAAGCTGACTGGTGATGTCATTAAGGCTCTATTTTGACACGTACAGCTTGGAACCATAAACACTCATGCATGGCAGCCATTTACAGCCAGTCTCCATTGGAGATGGAATTGGGCAGAAATGTACTGGCCTATCTTCCTATTCTGACTCAATAACATGGCTGTAAGCGTATCGGCTGAAGTAACTTCTCTTGTAGTTATGAACCAGTACTCACAGAAGATATATGTTGTCAGACAGCATCCAACTCGACTGCAGAGGCATGTCAGAAGATTCCAGGGTTTATTCAGGTAGAAATCTTGTATAATGCACATTCAGCAGTAGGTAAAAAGAATGATGATTAGCCAAAGCACAGAGTAGAGACCTAGCACATAGGCTATAGACAGGAAACTCCCTAGCAGGAGGAAAAGGAGGAGTTATGCAATACAGGGGGTACAGAGGACCAGAAGGGACAAACTAAAGAAGGCAAACACTTGCAGATACAGTACAGGTTATACATGTCAATGAATAGAGTCAGGTAGATGAGACATGACACTTCCCAAGACGCCACAGCAGCCGGACAAATTGTATGTTTGACAGAATGGCTGTTTTATTCAGCCCATAAAGGTGACTACCCACTACAGTTCTTTTTTTCACTGCGAAATTCACAGCAGTTTTTTTTCTGCAGGCGTCTATGGGACTTGTAATGTTAAAATCGCAATCGCGCAAAATCGCGATTTTAACTGGAAGCAAAACAACAACACACACCCCCTACGTCTGTATGCTCCACGTATTCGGGTCATGGGCGTATGTACAGTGGATGCGGTCGCACCTGGGGCCCGGAGCCCTAGGGGGCCCATAAAGTCTCTCTTTCCCACATTGTAAACCAATGCTATCAATGAAGCTTTATAGTTGGGGGCCCAGTTCCAGACTTCGTACTGGGGCCCCACAGCTTCAAGTTACACCTCCGGATTAGGATAATGCTAGGCCATTCCAACCAGCCTGTGTGAGTGACCTACAGTCGCTGCTAGTTCAAAAGCGGCAAGCATGCAGGCTGGCCCCTGATGCGTGCTTCAGAGCCAACGCTTCTAGATGGAGCGACATTCGGGGAGCAAAGAACTCCAATGAACGGATGTCTACTTTAAAAGGATGTATTGCTTTATTCAATGCCTAGACACAGCAACAGTTCAACCGCTCGATAAAGACCGCAGTCAATAAAGGAAATAAAGAAATGTGTCTGTTTAATGTAAACTTGCATGGGAAACGTTTGCGAGCCACTGACTGACTGAATGCTGCTGGTGCCGCTGCTGCATGTCTGAAACTTGGTCTGACGTTACATGCACCACCAGGAATAAGGCCTTGCCTATAAGCATTCCCCAGCTGGCAAAAACGGAACATCCCTGCCTATTCCTCACCGTGGAAGGACAGAACCTACCTTTTTAAAAAAAAATAAAAAAAATAGGCCACAGCGGCAGCCAACTGGATTTTGGTAGGCCGCTGTCTCCCCCTTGTGTGCTGCATTCAAAATGCACTCTGCTAAAAATAAAAAGGATCCAGTTCTGTGGCTTCTCGGAGGAGATAGGGGTTCCCCCACCTCCCGTCTCCGAGCTGCAGCGGAGACTGACTAACATGGCTGCCAAGTCTGGTATTTATACTTCTAAATTGATGACATCACAATGCAGTGACATCAGCCTGCCAGACACCTGGCTCATTTGCATACAGTGTGTATGTATGTATGTATGAATGAATGAATGAATCTATCTATTTATTAATTATGTAGATTATAGATATAGATTATATCTGAATTATAGATTTTGTGCATATAGATAAAAGATAGATTTTAGATGAGATATATATATATATATATATATTTATATATCTACATACATACACAAACACATATAGCTGTATTATGTATATATGTAGATTCTATAATGTATGTTGATTATATAATAGATCTATTGATTGATAGATAGATAATCCATAGATCTATTATATAATTAATATACATGATAGAATCTACATAGATATAAATAATCTAAAATCTATCATCTGGATATAATGTATGTCTATAATGTACACTATCTATCTATCGCTATACAAATAGCAAGATTTATTTCTCTATATTATCTATAGTTATGGATGGGTGGATGGATGGATTTATTTATGTATGGCGGGAAAAAAAAAAAAAAAGGCCTGCTGTACATTTAAACTTCTTCAGATGACCATGCTGATCTATTCTTATTCTTACTAGGGTCTACTGATGCCAGCCCAGGGGAAGCCAATTTTCCTCATTTTTGGGAAAAAGTTTCCGTCCGTCCCCACTCGAAATGCGTCCACCAAAAGAGATCTCTCAAAACGACCGACGGACGCACCTTCAGAGGCAAACTAGTGCTTGCTTCTAGTGTCATCGCGTGCTTAACCATCCTGCGTAGGGAGGTGACGAGTCCTGCAGGCTCTGCAAGCCTAGGATGCGTGAGCACGGTGCAAGAGGAAGGACTGAGGAGGATGTGAGGGGGTGCGGTTGAGAAAGCGTTGGGTGGGGCTATGCAGAGGTCTTCCAGCTCCCTCAGTGCATTGTGGGTGCGCCCGGAGTGCTGCCTGAGCGTGTTGCATCTGATACGTCCCCTATCTGGGGATCATATATTAAAGGGAGCATAGGTGCAGCACGTTTCTGTAAAACCAATAGAGGGCGCTGCAATGTTACTGTAGAAACCAATGGACTGCATGGCAGGTAGCTATACATAGATTTTAATGACGACGACTGCCAAGGCTAAAGCCCGTGTATATTCCATAGACTATAGCTATCTCCAGGATAGCTGCATGCACAGTCGCGCCATTGTCTCACACGGCTGCTTTCATTCCGCGCTTCCTGACAAGGCAATGTACGCATACGTCACTAGTGACGTATGCGTACATTGACCTGAAGGAAGCGGAAGGTAGCGCAATGTACGCTTTTTGACCGGATGGAGGAAAATCGGGTTGCTGGAGGTCACGTGACCGAAGTGACAAGCGGCTCCAGGAGAAGATTTGGGATAAGAAGAAGAGGTAAGCAGGCTGCCTGGGGAGCAATAGGTAAGTATATATTTTTTTGTTTTTAATGACAGAACCCCTTTAAGGCTCTTTTATGACACTTTTCGAACCGTGGTATGGTTACATGTGGGGAGTGTGGTGACAATACGGTTACACTAGGAAAGTGGGCTTACATGAGGGGAGCGTGGAGGTGGTGCGGCTACACAAGGGGACTGTGATGGAACCCCTAACAATAATCTGTGCCGTGTCATTTCCATAAATGTCATAGAAGGTAATGAAAATGAAGTGAACAGTTTAGCATACAGTAATTCCCCTTTCACATGGGCCAAAACTCTCACTTACCCAAAGTAAGCTCTGTTAGACTACACATGTGATACTGGACAATGCACCCATCCTCAGCCCTAGTTGGCCTGTGGTTCACATTCCTATGTGGGTCAGAAGCGGTGTTGTGTCTCCTTAAGGAGAGCACCCAAAAAGTATGTGGAGACACCCATGGGGTAAATGGGTCAGGGGATGGTATAGTCACTACCCAAGCACTGCACACAGAAGAGGGGTTTGAAAACCTAAAAAATGAGTAAGAAAGCTTATAAGGTGATGCTAGCTCCTCTGGGATATCTATGCAAATAAGGATAAGACAATACCTCTATAGCGCCATCTATTGGATGCAGCATTCCTTCAAATCCAAGTGATTTATCACAAGCCTTAACAATGATTGGGAATATTAAACCAAGCCAGGAAGCCATGCACAGACACACTGTTTCAGGGCGAGCACCCACTGGCGTTTGCGTTTTCCGCGGGGAAAAAACGCAGCGTTTTCGCCGCGTTTCCCGCGTTTTTCCGCCCGTTTTCCGCGGCGTTTTTCGCGGCGTTTTCGCGGCTTTTCTATTAATTTCCATGGAGAAAAATAAGGACACATATGCAACTGACAGCTCCTATGTTAAAAACGCAAACGCAACGCAAAAAAAACGCCAGTGGACAGGAACACATGTTATCTCTATGCCTGTGCAGGGAAAACGCAAAACGCAAAACGCAAAACGCAGGTAAAAAAACGCCAGTGGGTGCTCGCCCTCATGGTGATTGGCCCTCCTCAGTGTGCAGCAGGCTTCTGGCTTAGGGTGCATTCACACGAACGTATATCGGCTCGGTTTTCACGCCGAGCCGATAGACGTTGTCTTCATATGCGGGGGGGGGGGGAGGCTGGAAGAGCCCAGGAGCAGGAACTGAGCTCCCGCCCCTCTCCACCCCTCTGCACTATTTGCAATGGGGAGAGGCGGAACAGGGGCAGGGCTAATACCTGGAACTTAGCCCCGCCTCCGCTCTGCCTCCTCTCATTGTAAATAGTGCAGAGGGGCGGAGAGGAGGCAGAGAGGGGGCGGGAGCTCAGTTCCTGCTCCTGCGCTCTTCCAGCCTCCACCCCCTGCACATGAGGACAACGTATATCGGCTTGGCATGAAAACCAAGCCGATATACGTTCGTGTGAATGCACCCTTAGTCTGTGAGGGGCCTGTGATGTGGATTATAAGCCGTGTCGTATCTCCTTAAGGTGAGCACCCGAAAAGTGTGTGGAGACACCTAGGGGGTGAGTGAGTCAGGGGATACGGAGATACGACACTGCTTATAATCCACATCACAGGCCCCTCACAGACTGAGGGTACATTCACACGAATGTATATCGGCTCGGTTTTCACGCCGAGCCGATATACGTCGTCCTCATCTGCGGGGGGGGGGGGGAGGCTGGAAGAGCCAGGAGCGAGAACTGAGCTCCCACCTCCTCTCTGCCTCCTCTCCACCCCTTCTCCGCCCCTCTGCCATGCTGTCCATTGGTTTCTACAGTAACATAACAGCGCCCTCTATTGGTTTTACAGAAACGTGCTGCACCTCCTATTGGAATTACCCAAATTACAGCACCATGGAGATTAGCGGGTCACCTCCCAGTTCTCCATCTTTTTGCCCTAATTTTCTCTAGGGTGGTTTCAAACCGGCGGGAAAGTCGCGCCAATTTTACCCGATGCGTTGGTTATTGAAAAAAAAAGCAGATTCCGCAGCCAATGCTGAGGTAAAATGAAAGCTGTGCTGTGATTGGTTGCTATTTTTTATACTGTTAAGGTAACATGAAAGCTGTGCTGTGATTGGTTGCTATATATTATACTGCTGAGGCAACATGAAAGCTGTGCTGTGATTGGTTGATACTTCTTATACTACTCAGGTTACATGAAAGCTGTGCTGCGATTGGTTGCTATATATTATACCGGGAAGATCCTAGCAATACTGAGAATAATGAAAATAAAACACATCATAGGTTGAAGAAATTATACGCACGGCACGTCTTTTCTTCAGCCTTACATGACTATATATCTATATTTGTATACATCCATATATTTGGGTAGAAATCCATAAAAATATATATCGATATATATATGTATTTCTATATATTTATATAGATATTTATCTATACACAGAGACAGATAGATAGATAGATAGATAGATAGATAGATAGATAGATAGATAGATAGATAGATAGATAGATAGATAGACTGCATGGAATAACCCTGGATGTCTGACAGTTGAAGCTGACTGGTGATGTCATTAAGGCTCTATTTTGACACGTACAGCTTGGAACCATAAACACTCATGCATGGCAGCCATTTACAGCCAGTCTCCATTGGAGATGGAATTGGGCAGAAATGTACTGGCCTATCTTCCTATTCTGACTCAATAACATGGCTGTAAGCGTATCGGCTGAAGTAACTTCTCTTGTAGTTATGAACCAGTACTCACAGAAGATATATGTTGTCAGACAGCATCCAACTCGACTGCAGAGGCATGTCAGAAGATTCCAGGGTTTATTCAGGTAGAAATCTTGTATAATGCACATTCAGCAGTAGGTAAAAAGAATGATGATTAGCCAAAGCACAGAGTAGAGACCTAGCACATAGGCTATAGACAGGAAACTTCCTAGCAGGAGGAAAAGGAGGAGTTATGCAATACAGGGGGTACAGAGGACCAGAAGGGACAAACTAAAGAAGGCAAACACTTGCAGATACAGTACAGGTTATACATGTCAATGAATAGAGTCAGGTAGATGAGACATGACACTTCCCAAGACGCCACAGCAGCCGGACAAATTGTATGTTTGACAGAATGGCTGTTTTATTCAGCCCATAAAGGTGACTACCCACTACAGTTCTTTTTTTCACTGCGAAATTCACAGCAGTTTTTTTTCTGCAGGCGTCTATGGGACTTGTAATGTTAAAATCGCAATCGCGCAAAATCGCGATTTTAACTGGAAGCAAAACAACAACACACACCCCCTACGTCTGTATGCTCCACGTATTCGGGTCATGGGCGTATGTACAGTGGATGCGGTCGCACCTGGGGCCCGGAGCCCTAGGGGGCCCATAAAGTCTCTCTTTCCCACATTGTAAACCAATGCTATCAATGAAGCTTTATAGTTGGGGGCCCAGTTCCAGACTTCGTACTGGGGCCCCACAGCTTCAAGTTACACCTCCGGATTAGGATAATGCTAGGCCATTCCAACCAGCCTGTGTGAGTGACCTACAGTCGCTGCTAGTTCAAAAGCGGCAAGCATGCAGGCTGGCCCCTGATGCGTGCTTCAGAGCCAACGCTTCTAGATGGAGCGACATTCGGGGAGCAAAGAACTCCAATGAACGGATGTCTACTTTAAAAGGATGTATTGCTTTATTCAATGCCTAGACACAGCAACAGTTCAACCGCTCGATAAAGACCGCAGTCAATAAAGGAAATAAAGAAATGTGTCTGTTTAATGTAAACTTGCATGGGAAACGTTTGCGAGCCACTGACTGACTGAATGCTGCTGGTGCCGCTGCTGCATGTCTGAAACTTGGTCTGACGTTACATGCACCACCAGGAATAAGGCCTTGCCTATAAGCATTCCCCAGCTGGCAAAAACGGAACATCCCTGCCTATTCCTCACCGTGGAAGGACAGAACCTACCTTTTTAAAAAAAAATAAAAAAAATAGGCCACAGCGGCAGCCAACTGGATTTTGGTAGGCCGCTGTCTCCCCCTTGTGTGCTGCATTCAAAATGCACTCTGCTAAAAATAAAAAGGATCCAGTTCTGTGGCTTCTCGGAGGAGATAGGGGTTCCCCCACCTCCCGTCTCCGAGCTGCAGCGGAGACTGACTAACATGGCTGCCAAGTCTGGTATTTATACTTCTAAATTGATGACATCACAATGCAGTGACATCAGCCTGCCAGACACCTGGCTCATTTGCATACAGTGTGTATGTATGTATGTATGAATGAATGAATGAATCTATCTATTTATTAATTATGTAGATTATAGATATAGATTATATCTGAATTATAGATTTTGTGCATATAGATAAAAGATAGATTTTAGATGAGATATATATATATATATATATATTTATATATCTACATACATACACAAACACATATAGCTGTATTATGTATATATGTAGATTCTATAATGTATGTTGATTATATAATAGATCTATTGATTGATAGATAGATAATCCATAGATCTATTATATAATTAATATACATGATAGAATCTACATAGATATAAATAATCTAAAATCTATCATCTGGATATAATGTATGTCTATAATGTACACTATCTATCTATCGCTATACAAATAGCAAGATTTATTTCTCTATATTATCTATAGTTATGGATGGGTGGATGGATGGATTTATTTATGTATGGCGGGAAAAAAAAAAAAAAAGGCCTGCTGTACATTTAAACTTCTTCAGATGACCATGCTGATCTATTCTTATTCTTACTAGGGTCTACTGATGCCAGCCCAGGGGAAGCCAATTTTCCTCATTTTTGGGAAAAAGTTTCCGTCCGTCCCCACTCGAAATGCGTCCACCAAAAGAGATCTCTCAAAACGACCGACGGACGCACCTTCAGAGGCAAACTAGTGCTTGCTTCTAGTGTCATCGCGTGCTTAACCATCCTGCGTAGGGAGGTGACGAGTCCTGCAGGCTCTGCAAGCCTAGGATGCGTGAGCACGGTGCAAGAGGAAGGACTGAGGAGGATGTGAGGGGGTGCGGTTGAGAAAGCGTTGGGTGGGGCTATGCAGAGGTCTTCCAGCTCCCTCAGTGCATTGTGGGTGCGCCCGGAGTGCTGCCTGAGCGTGTTGCATCTGATACGTCCCCTATCTGGGGATCATATATTAAAGGGAGCATAGGTGCAGCACGTTTCTGTAAAACCAATAGAGGGCGCTGCAATGTTACTGTAGAAACCAATGGACTGCATGGCAGGTAGCTATACATAGATTTTAATGACGACGACTGCCAAGGCTAAAGCCCGTGTATATTCCATAGACTATAGCTATCTCCAGGATAGCTGCATGCACAGTCGCGCCATTGTCTCACACGGCTGCTTTCATTCCGCGCTTCCTGACAAGGCAATGTACGCATACGTCACTAGTGACGTATGCGTACATTGACCTGAAGGAAGCGGAAGGTAGCGCAATGTACGCTTTTTGACCGGATGGAGGAAAATCGGGTTGCTGGAGGTCACGTGACCGAAGTGACAAGCGGCTCCAGGAGAAGATTTGGGATAAGAAGAAGAGGTAAGCAGGCTGCCTGGGGAGCAATAGGTAAGTATATATTTTTTTGTTTTTAATGACAGAACCCCTTTAAGGCTCTTTTATGACACTTTTCGAACCGTGGTATGGTTACATGTGGGGAGTGTGGTGACAATACGGTTACACTAGGAAAGTGGGCTTACATGAGGGGAGCGTGGAGGTGGTGCGGCTACACAAGGGGACTGTGATGGAACCCCTAACAATAATCTGTGCCGTGTCATTTCCATAAATGTCATAGAAGGTAATGAAAATGAAGTGAACAGTTTAGCATACAGTAATTCCCCTTTCACATGGGCCAAAACTCTCACTTACCCAAAGTAAGCTCTGTTAGACTACACATGTGATACTGGACAATGCACCCATCCTCAGCCCTAGTTGGCCTGTGGTTCACATTCCTATGTGGGTCAGAAGCGGTGTTGTGTCTCCTTAAGGAGAGCACCCAAAAAGTATGTGGAGACACCCATGGGGTAAATGGGTCAGGGGATGGTATAGTCACTACCCAAGCACTGCACACAGAAGAGGGGTTTGAAAACCTAAAAAATGAGTAAGAAAGCTTATAAGGTGATGCTAGCTCCTCTGGGATATCTATGCAAATAAGGATAAGACAATACCTCTATAGCGCCATCTATTGGATGCAGCATTCCTTCAAATCCAAGTGATTTATCACAAGCCTTAACAATGATTGGGAATATTAAACCAAGCCAGGAAGCCATGCACAGACACACTGTTTCAGGGCGAGCACCCACTGGCGTTTGCGTTTTCCGCGGGGAAAAAACGCAGCGTTTTCGCCGCGTTTCCCGCGTTTTTCCGCCCGTTTTCCGCGGCGTTTTTCGCGGCGTTTTCGCGGCTTTTCTATTAATTTCCATGGAGAAAAATAAGGACACATATGCAACTGACAGCTCCTATGTTAAAAACGCAAACGCAACGCAAAAAAAACGCCAGTGGACAGGAACACATGTTATCTCTATGCCTGTGCAGGGAAAACGCAAAACGCAAAACGCAAAACGCAGGTAAAAAAACGCCAGTGGGTGCTCGCCCTCATGGTGATTGGCCCTCCTCAGTGTGCAGCAGGCTTCTGGCTTAGGGTGCATTCACACGAACGTATATCGGCTCGGTTTTCACGCCGAGCCGATAGACGTTGTCTTCATATGCGGGGGGGGGGGGAGGCTGGAAGAGCCCAGGAGCAGGAACTGAGCTCCCGCCCCTCTCCACCCCTCTGCACTATTTGCAATGGGGAGAGGCGGAACAGGGGCAGGGCTAATACCTGGAACTTAGCCCCGCCTCCGCTCTGCCTCCTCTCATTGTAAATAGTGCAGAGGGGCGGAGAGGAGGCAGAGAGGGGGCGGGAGCTCAGTTCCTGCTCCTGCGCTCTTCCAGCCTCCACCCCCTGCACATGAGGACAACGTATATCGGCTTGGCATGAAAACCAAGCCGATATACGTTCGTGTGAATGCACCCTTAGTCTGTGAGGGGCCTGTGATGTGGATTATAAGCCGTGTCGTATCTCCTTAAGGTGAGCACCCGAAAAGTGTGTGGAGACACCTAGGGGGTGAGTGAGTCAGGGGATACGGAGATACGACACTGCTTATAATCCACATCACAGGCCCCTCACAGACTGAGGGTACATTCACACGAATGTATATCGGCTCGGTTTTCACGCCGAGCCGATATACGTCGTCCTCATCTGCGGGGGGGGGGGGGAGGCTGGAAGAGCCAGGAGCGAGAACTGAGCTCCCACCTCCTCTCTGCCTCCTCTCCACCCCTTCTCCGCCCCTCTGCCATGCTGTCCATTGGTTTCTACAGTAACATAACAGCGCCCTCTATTGGTTTTACAGAAACGTGCTGCACCTCCTATTGGAATTACCCAAATTACAGCACCATGGAGATTAGCGGGTCACCTCCCAGTTCTCCATCTTTTTGCCCTAATTTTCTCTAGGGTGGTTTCAAACCGGCGGGAAAGTCGCGCCAATTTTACCCGATGCGTTGGTTATTGAAAAAAAAAGCAGATTCCGCAGCCAATGCTGAGGTAAAATGAAAGCTGTGCTGTGATTGGTTGCTATTTTTTATACTGTTAAGGTAACATGAAAGCTGTGCTGTGATTGGTTGCTATATATTATACTGCTGAGGCAACATGAAAGCTGTGCTGTGATTGGTTGATACTTCTTATACTACTCAGGTTACATGAAAGCTGTGCTGCGATTGGTTGCTATATATTATACCGGGAAGATCCTAGCAATACTGAGAATAATGAAAATAAAACACATCATAGGTTGAAGAAATTATACGCACGGCACGTCTTTTCTTCAGCCTTACATGACTATATATCTATATTTGTATACATCCATATATTTGGGTAGAAATCCATAAAAATATATATCGATATATATATGTATTTCTATATATTTATATAGATATTTATCTATACACAGAGACAGATAGATAGATAGATAGATAGATAGATAGATAGATAGATAGATAGATAGATAGATAGACTGCATGGAATAACCCTGGATGTCTGACAGTTGAAGCTGACTGGTGATGTCATTAAGGCTCTATTTTGACACGTACAGCTTGGAACCATAAACACTCATGCATGGCAGCCATTTACAGCCAGTCTCCATTGGAGATGGAATTGGGCAGAAATGTACTGGCCTATCTTCCTATTCTGACTCAATAACATGGCTGTAAGCGTATCGGCTGAAGTAACTTCTCTTGTAGTTATGAACCAGTACTCACAGAAGATATATGTTGTCAGACAGCATCCAACTCGACTGCAGAGGCATGTCAGAAGATTCCAGGGTTTATTCAGGTAGAAATCTTGTATAATGCACATTCAGCAGTAGGTAAAAAGAATGATGATTAGCCAAAGCACAGAGTAGAGACCTAGCACATAGGCTATAGACAGGAAACTTCCTAGCAGGAGGAAAAGGAGGAGTTATGCAATACAGGGGGTACAGAGGACCAGAAGGGACAAACTAAAGAAGGCAAACACTTGCAGATACAGTACAGGTTATACATGTCAATGAATAGAGTCAGGTAGATGAGACATGACACTTCCCAAGACGCCACAGCAGCCGGACAAATTGTATGTTTGACAGAATGGCTGTTTTATTCAGCCCATAAAGGTGACTACCCACTACAGTTCTTTTTTTCACTGCGAAATTCACAGCAGTTTTTTTTCTGCAGGCGTCTATGGGACTTGTAATGTTAAAATCGCAATCGCGCAAAATCGCGATTTTAACTGGAAGCAAAACAACAACACACACCCCCTACGTCTGTATGCTCCACGTATTCGGGTCATGGGCGTATGTACAGTGGATGCGGTCGCACCTGGGGCCCGGAGCCCTAGGGGGCCCATAAAGTCTCTCTTTCCCACATTGTAAACCAATGCTATCAATGAAGCTTTATAGTTGGGGGCCCAGTTCCAGACTTCGTACTGGGGCCCCACAGCTTCAAGTTACACCTCCGGATTAGGATAATGCTAGGCCATTCCAACCAGCCTGTGTGAGTGACCTACAGTCGCTGCTAGTTCAAAAGCGGCAAGCATGCAGGCTGGCCCCTGATGCGTGCTTCAGAGCCAACGCTTCTAGATGGAGCGACATTCGGGGAGCAAAGAACTCCAATGAACGGATGTCTACTTTAAAAGGATGTATTGCTTTATTCAATGCCTAGACACAGCAACAGTTCAACCGCTCGATAAAGACCGCAGTCAATAAAGGAAATAAAGAAATGTGTCTGTTTAATGTAAACTTGCATGGGAAACGTTTGCGAGCCACTGACTGACTGAATGCTGCTGGTGCCGCTGCTGCATGTCTGAAACTTGGTCTGACGTTACATGCACCACCAGGAATAAGGCCTTGCCTATAAGCATTCCCCAGCTGGCAAAAACGGAACATCCCTGCCTATTCCTCACCGTGGAAGGACAGAACCTACCTTTTTAAAAAAAAATAAAAAAAATAGGCCACAGCGGCAGCCAACTGGATTTTGGTAGGCCGCTGTCTCCCCCTTGTGTGCTGCATTCAAAATGCACTCTGCTAAAAATAAAAAGGATCCAGTTCTGTGGCTTCTCGGAGGAGATAGGGGTTCCCCCACCTCCCGTCTCCGAGCTGCAGCGGAGACTGACTAACATGGCTGCCAAGTCTGGTATTTATACTTCTAAATTGATGACATCACAATGCAGTGACATCAGCCTGCCAGACACCTGGCTCATTTGCATACAGTGTGTATGTATGTATGTATGAATGAATGAATGAATCTATCTATTTATTAATTATGTAGATTATAGATATAGATTATATCTGAATTATAGATTTTGTGCATATAGATAAAAGATAGATTTTAGATGAGATATATATATATATATATATATTTATATATCTACATACATACACAAACACATATAGCTGTATTATGTATATATGTAGATTCTATAATGTATGTTGATTATATAATAGATCTATTGATTGATAGATAGATAATCCATAGATCTATTATATAATTAATATACATGATAGAATCTACATAGATATAAATAATCTAAAATCTATCATCTGGATATAATGTATGTCTATAATGTACACTATCTATCTATCGCTATACAAATAGCAAGATTTATTTCTCTATATTATCTATAGTTATGGATGGGTGGATGGATGGATTTATTTATGTATGGCGGGAAAAAAAAAAAAAAAGGCCTGCTGTACATTTAAACTTCTTCAGATGACCATGCTGATCTATTCTTATTCTTACTAGGGTCTACTGATGCCAGCCCAGGGGAAGCCAATTTTCCTCATTTTTGGGAAAAAGTTTCCGTCCGTCCCCACTCGAAATGCGTCCACCAAAAGAGATCTCTCAAAACGACCGACGGACGCACCTTCAGAGGCAAACTAGTGCTTGCTTCTAGTGTCATCGCGTGCTTAACCATCCTGCGTAGGGAGGTGACGAGTCCTGCAGGCTCTGCAAGCCTAGGATGCGTGAGCACGGTGCAAGAGGAAGGACTGAGGAGGATGTGAGGGGGTGCGGTTGAGAAAGCGTTGGGTGGGGCTATGCAGAGGTCTTCCAGCTCCCTCAGTGCATTGTGGGTGCGCCCGGAGTGCTGCCTGAGCGTGTTGCATCTGATACGTCCCCTATCTGGGGATCATATATTAAAGGGAGCATAGGTGCAGCACGTTTCTGTAAAACCAATAGAGGGCGCTGCAATGTTACTGTAGAAACCAATGGACTGCATGGCAGGTAGCTATACATAGATTTTAATGACGACGACTGCCAAGGCTAAAGCCCGTGTATATTCCATAGACTATAGCTATCTCCAGGATAGCTGCATGCACAGTCGCGCCATTGTCTCACACGGCTGCTTTCATTCCGCGCTTCCTGACAAGGCAATGTACGCATACGTCACTAGTGACGTATGCGTACATTGACCTGAAGGAAGCGGAAGGTAGCGCAATGTACGCTTTTTGACCGGATGGAGGAAAATCGGGTTGCTGGAGGTCACGTGACCGAAGTGACAAGCGGCTCCAGGAGAAGATTTGGGATAAGAAGAAGAGGTAAGCAGGCTGCCTGGGGAGCAATAGGTAAGTATATATTTTTTTGTTTTTAATGACAGAACCCCTTTAAGGCTCTTTTATGACACTTTTCGAACCGTGGTATGGTTACATGTGGGGAGTGTGGTGACAATACGGTTACACTAGGAAAGTGGGCTTACATGAGGGGAGCGTGGAGGTGGTGCGGCTACACAAGGGGACTGTGATGGAACCCCTAACAATAATCTGTGCCGTGTCATTTCCATAAATGTCATAGAAGGTAATGAAAATGAAGTGAACAGTTTAGCATACAGTAATTCCCCTTTCACATGGGCCAAAACTCTCACTTACCCAAAGTAAGCTCTGTTAGACTACACATGTGATACTGGACAATGCACCCATCCTCAGCCCTAGTTGGCCTGTGGTTCACATTCCTATGTGGGTCAGAAGCGGTGTTGTGTCTCCTTAAGGAGAGCACCCAAAAAGTATGTGGAGACACCCATGGGGTAAATGGGTCAGGGGATGGTATAGTCACTACCCAAGCACTGCACACAGAAGAGGGGTTTGAAAACCTAAAAAATGAGTAAGAAAGCTTATAAGGTGATGCTAGCTCCTCTGGGATATCTATGCAAATAAGGATAAGACAATACCTCTATAGCGCCATCTATTGGATGCAGCATTCCTTCAAATCCAAGTGATTTATCACAAGCCTTAACAATGATTGGGAATATTAAACCAAGCCAGGAAGCCATGCACAGACACACTGTTTCAGGGCGAGCACCCACTGGCGTTTGCGTTTTCCGCGGGGAAAAAACGCAGCGTTTTCGCCGCGTTTCCCGCGTTTTTCCGCCCGTTTTCCGCGGCGTTTTTCGCGGCGTTTTCGCGGCTTTTCTATTAATTTCCATGGAGAAAAATAAGGACACATATGCAACTGACAGCTCCTATGTTAAAAACGCAAACGCAACGCAAAAAAAACGCCAGTGGACAGGAACACATGTTATCTCTATGCCTGTGCAGGGAAAACGCAAAACGCAAAACGCAAAACGCAGGTAAAAAAACGCCAGTGGGTGCTCGCCCTCATGGTGATTGGCCCTCCTCAGTGTGCAGCAGGCTTCTGGCTTAGGGTGCATTCACACGAACGTATATCGGCTCGGTTTTCACGCCGAGCCGATAGACGTTGTCTTCATATGCGGGGGGGGGGGGAGGCTGGAAGAGCCCAGGAGCAGGAACTGAGCTCCCGCCCCTCTCCACCCCTCTGCACTATTTGCAATGGGGAGAGGCGGAACAGGGGCAGGGCTAATACCTGGAACTTAGCCCCGCCTCCGCTCTGCCTCCTCTCATTGTAAATAGTGCAGAGGGGCGGAGAGGAGGCAGAGAGGGGGCGGGAGCTCAGTTCCTGCTCCTGCGCTCTTCCAGCCTCCACCCCCTGCACATGAGGACAACGTATATCGGCTTGGCATGAAAACCAAGCCGATATACGTTCGTGTGAATGCACCCTTAGTCTGTGAGGGGCCTGTGATGTGGATTATAAGCCGTGTCGTATCTCCTTAAGGTGAGCACCCGAAAAGTGTGTGGAGACACCTAGGGGGTGAGTGAGTCAGGGGATACGGAGATACGACACTGCTTATAATCCACATCACAGGCCCCTCACAGACTGAGGGTACATTCACACGAATGTATATCGGCTCGGTTTTCACGCCGAGCCGATATACGTCGTCCTCATCTGCGGGGGGGGGGGGGAGGCTGGAAGAGCCAGGAGCGAGAACTGAGCTCCCACCTCCTCTCTGCCTCCTCTCCACCCCTTCTCCGCCCCTCTGCCATGCTGTCCATTGGTTTCTACAGTAACATAACAGCGCCCTCTATTGGTTTTACAGAAACGTGCTGCACCTCCTATTGGAATTACCCAAATTACAGCACCATGGAGATTAGCGGGTCACCTCCCAGTTCTCCATCTTTTTGCCCTAATTTTCTCTAGGGTGGTTTCAAACCGGCGGGAAAGTCGCGCCAATTTTACCCGATGCGTTGGTTATTGAAAAAAAAAGCAGATTCCGCAGCCAATGCTGAGGTAAAATGAAAGCTGTGCTGTGATTGGTTGCTATTTTTTATACTGTTAAGGTAACATGAAAGCTGTGCTGTGATTGGTTGCTATATATTATACTGCTGAGGCAACATGAAAGCTGTGCTGTGATTGGTTGATACTTCTTATACTACTCAGGTTACATGAAAGCTGTGCTGCGATTGGTTGCTATATATTATACCGGGAAGATCCTAGCAATACTGAGAATAATGAAAATAAAACACATCATAGGTTGAAGAAATTATACGCACGGCACGTCTTTTCTTCAGCCTTACATGACTATATATCTATATTTGTATACATCCATATATTTGGGTAGAAATCCATAAAAATATATATCGATATATATATGTATTTCTATATATTTATATAGATATTTATCTATACACAGAGACAGATAGATAGATAGATAGATAGATAGATAGATAGATAGATAGATAGATAGATAGATAGATAGATAGATAGACTGCATGGAATAACCCTGGATGTCTGACAGTTGAAGCTGACTGGTGATGTCATTAAGGCTCTATTTTGACACGTACAGCTTGGAACCATAAACACTCATGCATGGCAGCCATTTACAGCCAGTCTCCATTGGAGATGGAATTGGGCAGAAATGTACTGGCCTATCTTCCTATTCTGACTCAATAACATGGCTGTAAGCGTATCGGCTGAAGTAACTTCTCTTGTAGTTATGAACCAGTACTCACAGAAGATATATGTTGTCAGACAGCATCCAACTCGACTGCAGAGGCATGTCAGAAGATTCCAGGGTTTATTCAGGTAGAAATCTTGTATAATGCACATTCAGCAGTAGGTAAAAAGAATGATGATTAGCCAAAGCACAGAGTAGAGACCTAGCACATAGGCTATAGACAGGAAACTTCCTAGCAGGAGGAAAAGGAGGAGTTATGCAATACAGGGGGTACAGAGGACCAGAAGGGACAAACTAAAGAAGGCAAACACTTGCAGATACAGTACAGGTTATACATGTCAATGAATAGAGTCAGGTAGATGAGACATGACACTTCCCAAGACGCCACAGCAGCCGGACAAATTGTATGTTTGACAGAATGGCTGTTTTATTCAGCCCATAAAGGTGACTACCCACTACAGTTCTTTTTTTCACTGCGAAATTCACAGCAGTTTTTTTTCTGCAGGCGTCTATGGGACTTGTAATGTTAAAATCGCAATCGCGCAAAATCGCGATTTTAACTGGAAGCAAAACAACAACACACACCCCCTACGTCTGTATGCTCCACGTATTCGGGTCATGGGCGTATGTACAGTGGATGCGGTCGCACCTGGGGCCCGGAGCCCTAGGGGGCCCATAAAGTCTCTCTTTCCCACATTGTAAACCAATGCTATCAATGAAGCTTTATAGTTGGGGGCCCAGTTCCAGACTTCGTACTGGGGCCCCACAGCTTCAAGTTACACCTCCGGATTAGGATAATGCTAGGCCATTCCAACCAGCCTGTGTGAGTGACCTACAGTCGCTGCTAGTTCAAAAGCGGCAAGCATGCAGGCTGGCCCCTGATGCGTGCTTCAGAGCCAACGCTTCTAGATGGAGCGACATTCGGGGAGCAAAGAACTCCAATGAACGGATGTCTACTTTAAAAGGATGTATTGCTTTATTCAATGCCTAGACACAGCAACAGTTCAACCGCTCGATAAAGACCGCAGTCAATAAAGGAAATAAAGAAATGTGTCTGTTTAATGTAAACTTGCATGGGAAACGTTTGCGAGCCACTGACTGACTGAATGCTGCTGGTGCCGCTGCTGCATGTCTGAAACTTGGTCTGACGTTACATGCACCACCAGGAATAAGGCCTTGCCTATAAGCATTCCCCAGCTGGCAAAAACGGAACATCCCTGCCTATTCCTCACCGTGGAAGGACAGAACCTACCTTTTTAAAAAAAAATAAAAAAAATAGGCCACAGCGGCAGCCAACTGGATTTTGGTAGGCCGCTGTCTCCCCCTTGTGTGCTGCATTCAAAATGCACTCTGCTAAAAATAAAAAGGATCCAGTTCTGTGGCTTCTCGGAGGAGATAGGGGTTCCCCCACCTCCCGTCTCCGAGCTGCAGCGGAGACTGACTAACATGGCTGCCAAGTCTGGTATTTATACTTCTAAATTGATGACATCACAATGCAGTGACATCAGCCTGCCAGACACCTGGCTCATTTGCATACAGTGTGTATGTATGTATGTATGAATGAATGAATGAATCTATCTATTTATTAATTATGTAGATTATAGATATAGATTATATCTGAATTATAGATTTTGTGCATATAGATAAAAGATAGATTTTAGATGAGATATATATATATATATATATATTTATATATCTACATACATACACAAACACATATAGCTGTATTATGTATATATGTAGATTCTATAATGTATGTTGATTATATAATAGATCTATTGATTGATAGATAGATAATCCATAGATCTATTATATAATTAATATACATGATAGAATCTACATAGATATAAATAATCTAAAATCTATCATCTGGATATAATGTATGTCTATAATGTACACTATCTATCTATCGCTATACAAATAGCAAGATTTATTTCTCTATATTATCTATAGTTATGGATGGGTGGATGGATGGATTTATTTATGTATGGCGGGAAAAAAAAAAAAAAAGGCCTGCTGTACATTTAAACTTCTTCAGATGACCATGCTGATCTATTCTTATTCTTACTAGGGTCTACTGATGCCAGCCCAGGGGAAGCCAATTTTCCTCATTTTTGGGAAAAAGTTTCCGTCCGTCCCCACTCGAAATGCGTCCACCAAAAGAGATCTCTCAAAACGACCGACGGACGCACCTTCAGAGGCAAACTAGTGCTTGCTTCTAGTGTCATCGCGTGCTTAACCATCCTGCGTAGGGAGGTGACGAGTCCTGCAGGCTCTGCAAGCCTAGGATGCGTGAGCACGGTGCAAGAGGAAGGACTGAGGAGGATGTGAGGGGGTGCGGTTGAGAAAGCGTTGGGTGGGGCTATGCAGAGGTCTTCCAGCTCCCTCAGTGCATTGTGGGTGCGCCCGGAGTGCTGCCTGAGCGTGTTGCATCTGATACGTCCCCTATCTGGGGATCATATATTAAAGGGAGCATAGGTGCAGCACGTTTCTGTAAAACCAATAGAGGGCGCTGCAATGTTACTGTAGAAACCAATGGACTGCATGGCAGGTAGCTATACATAGATTTTAATGACGACGACTGCCAAGGCTAAAGCCCGTGTATATTCCATAGACTATAGCTATCTCCAGGATAGCTGCATGCACAGTCGCGCCATTGTCTCACACGGCTGCTTTCATTCCGCGCTTCCTGACAAGGCAATGTACGCATACGTCACTAGTGACGTATGCGTACATTGACCTGAAGGAAGCGGAAGGTAGCGCAATGTACGCTTTTTGACCGGATGGAGGAAAATCGGGTTGCTGGAGGTCACGTGACCGAAGTGACAAGCGGCTCCAGGAGAAGATTTGGGATAAGAAGAAGAGGTAAGCAGGCTGCCTGGGGAGCAATAGGTAAGTATATATTTTTTTGTTTTTAATGACAGAACCCCTTTAAGGCTCTTTTATGACACTTTTCGAACCGTGGTATGGTTACATGTGGGGAGTGTGGTGACAATACGGTTACACTAGGAAAGTGGGCTTACATGAGGGGAGCGTGGAGGTGGTGCGGCTACACAAGGGGACTGTGATGGAACCCCTAACAATAATCTGTGCCGTGTCATTTCCATAAATGTCATAGAAGGTAATGAAAATGAAGTGAACAGTTTAGCATACAGTAATTCCCCTTTCACATGGGCCAAAACTCTCACTTACCCAAAGTAAGCTCTGTTAGACTACACATGTGATACTGGACAATGCACCCATCCTCAGCCCTAGTTGGCCTGTGGTTCACATTCCTATGTGGGTCAGAAGCGGTGTTGTGTCTCCTTAAGGAGAGCACCCAAAAAGTATGTGGAGACACCCATGGGGTAAATGGGTCAGGGGATGGTATAGTCACTACCCAAGCACTGCACACAGAAGAGGGGTTTGAAAACCTAAAAAATGAGTAAGAAAGCTTATAAGGTGATGCTAGCTCCTCTGGGATATCTATGCAAATAAGGATAAGACAATACCTCTATAGCGCCATCTATTGGATGCAGCATTCCTTCAAATCCAAGTGATTTATCACAAGCCTTAACAATGATTGGGAATATTAAACCAAGCCAGGAAGCCATGCACAGACACACTGTTTCAGGGCGAGCACCCACTGGCGTTTGCGTTTTCCGCGGGGAAAAAACGCAGCGTTTTCGCCGCGTTTCCCGCGTTTTTCCGCCCGTTTTCCGCGGCGTTTTTCGCGGCGTTTTCGCGGCTTTTCTATTAATTTCCATGGAGAAAAATAAGGACACATATGCAACTGACAGCTCCTATGTTAAAAACGCAAACGCAACGCAAAAAAAACGCCAGTGGACAGGAACACATGTTATCTCTATGCCTGTGCAGGGAAAACGCAAAACGCAAAACGCAAAACGCAGGTAAAAAAACGCCAGTGGGTGCTCGCCCTCATGGTGATTGGCCCTCCTCAGTGTGCAGCAGGCTTCTGGCTTAGGGTGCATTCACACGAACGTATATCGGCTCGGTTTTCACGCCGAGCCGATAGACGTTGTCTTCATATGCGGGGGGGGGGGGAGGCTGGAAGAGCCCAGGAGCAGGAACTGAGCTCCCGCCCCTCTCCACCCCTCTGCACTATTTGCAATGGGGAGAGGCGGAACAGGGGCAGGGCTAATACCTGGAACTTAGCCCCGCCTCCGCTCTGCCTCCTCTCATTGTAAATAGTGCAGAGGGGCGGAGAGGAGGCAGAGAGGGGGCGGGAGCTCAGTTCCTGCTCCTGCGCTCTTCCAGCCTCCACCCCCTGCACATGAGGACAACGTATATCGGCTTGGCATGAAAACCAAGCCGATATACGTTCGTGTGAATGCACCCTTAGTCTGTGAGGGGCCTGTGATGTGGATTATAAGCCGTGTCGTATCTCCTTAAGGTGAGCACCCGAAAAGTGTGTGGAGACACCTAGGGGGTGAGTGAGTCAGGGGATACGGAGATACGACACTGCTTATAATCCACATCACAGGCCCCTCACAGACTGAGGGTACATTCACACGAATGTATATCGGCTCGGTTTTCACGCCGAGCCGATATACGTCGTCCTCATCTGCGGGGGGGGGGGGGAGGCTGGAAGAGCCAGGAGCGAGAACTGAGCTCCCACCTCCTCTCTGCCTCCTCTCCACCCCTTCTCCGCCCCTCTGCCATGCTGTCCATTGGTTTCTACAGTAACATAACAGCGCCCTCTATTGGTTTTACAGAAACGTGCTGCACCTCCTATTGGAATTACCCAAATTACAGCACCATGGAGATTAGCGGGTCACCTCCCAGTTCTCCATCTTTTTGCCCTAATTTTCTCTAGGGTGGTTTCAAACCGGCGGGAAAGTCGCGCCAATTTTACCCGATGCGTTGGTTATTGAAAAAAAAAGCAGATTCCGCAGCCAATGCTGAGGTAAAATGAAAGCTGTGCTGTGATTGGTTGCTATTTTTTATACTGTTAAGGTAACATGAAAGCTGTGCTGTGATTGGTTGCTATATATTATACTGCTGAGGCAACATGAAAGCTGTGCTGTGATTGGTTGATACTTCTTATACTACTCAGGTTACATGAAAGCTGTGCTGCGATTGGTTGCTATATATTATACCGGGAAGATCCTAGCAATACTGAGAATAATGAAAATAAAACACATCATAGGTTGAAGAAATTATACGCACGGCACGTCTTTTCTTCAGCCTTACATGACTATATATCTATATTTGTATACATCCATATATTTGGGTAGAAATCCATAAAAATATATATCGATATATATATGTATTTCTATATATTTATATAGATATTTATCTATACACAGAGACAGATAGATAGATAGATAGATAGATAGATAGATAGATAGATAGATAGATAGATAGATAGATAGATAGATAGACTGCATGGAATAACCCTGGATGTCTGACAGTTGAAGCTGACTGGTGATGTCATTAAGGCTCTATTTTGACACGTACAGCTTGGAACCATAAACACTCATGCATGGCAGCCATTTACAGCCAGTCTCCATTGGAGATGGAATTGGGCAGAAATGTACTGGCCTATCTTCCTATTCTGACTCAATAACATGGCTGTAAGCGTATCGGCTGAAGTAACTTCTCTTGTAGTTATGAACCAGTACTCACAGAAGATATATGTTGTCAGACAGCATCCAACTCGACTGCAGAGGCATGTCAGAAGATTCCAGGGTTTATTCAGGTAGAAATCTTGTATAATGCACATTCAGCAGTAGGTAAAAAGAATGATGATTAGCCAAAGCACAGAGTAGAGACCTAGCACATAGGCTATAGACAGGAAACTTCCTAGCAGGAGGAAAAGGAGGAGTTATGCAATACAGGGGGTACAGAGGACCAGAAGGGACAAACTAAAGAAGGCAAACACTTGCAGATACAGTACAGGTTATACATGTCAATGAATAGAGTCAGGTAGATGAGACATGACACTTCCCAAGACGCCACAGCAGCCGGACAAATTGTATGTTTGACAGAATGGCTGTTTTATTCAGCCCATAAAGGTGACTACCCACTACAGTTCTTTTTTTCACTGCGAAATTCACAGCAGTTTTTTTTCTGCAGGCGTCTATGGGACTTGTAATGTTAAAATCGCAATCGCGCAAAATCGCGATTTTAACTGGAAGCAAAACAACAACACACACCCCCTACGTCTGTATGCTCCACGTATTCGGGTCATGGGCGTATGTACAGTGGATGCGGTCGCACCTGGGGCCCGGAGCCCTAGGGGGCCCATAAAGTCTCTCTTTCCCACATTGTAAACCAATGCTATCAATGAAGCTTTATAGTTGGGGGCCCAGTTCCAGACTTCGTACTGGGGCCCCACAGCTTCAAGTTACACCTCCGGATTAGGATAATGCTAGGCCATTCCAACCAGCCTGTGTGAGTGACCTACAGTCGCTGCTAGTTCAAAAGCGGCAAGCATGCAGGCTGGCCCCTGATGCGTGCTTCAGAGCCAACGCTTCTAGATGGAGCGACATTCGGGGAGCAAAGAACTCCAATGAACGGATGTCTACTTTAAAAGGATGTATTGCTTTATTCAATGCCTAGACACAGCAACAGTTCAACCGCTCGATAAAGACCGCAGTCAATAAAGGAAATAAAGAAATGTGTCTGTTTAATGTAAACTTGCATGGGAAACGTTTGCGAGCCACTGACTGACTGAATGCTGCTGGTGCCGCTGCTGCATGTCTGAAACTTGGTCTGACGTTACATGCACCACCAGGAATAAGGCCTTGCCTATAAGCATTCCCCAGCTGGCAAAAACGGAACATCCCTGCCTATTCCTCACCGTGGAAGGACAGAACCTACCTTTTTAAAAAAAAATAAAAAAAATAGGCCACAGCGGCAGCCAACTGGATTTTGGTAGGCCGCTGTCTCCCCCTTGTGTGCTGCATTCAAAATGCACTCTGCTAAAAATAAAAAGGATCCAGTTCTGTGGCTTCTCGGAGGAGATAGGGGTTCCCCCACCTCCCGTCTCCGAGCTGCAGCGGAGACTGACTAACATGGCTGCCAAGTCTGGTATTTATACTTCTAAATTGATGACATCACAATGCAGTGACATCAGCCTGCCAGACACCTGGCTCATTTGCATACAGTGTGTATGTATGTATGTATGAATGAATGAATGAATCTATCTATTTATTAATTATGTAGATTATAGATATAGATTATATCTGAATTATAGATTTTGTGCATATAGATAAAAGATAGATTTTAGATGAGATATATATATATATATATATTTATATATCTACATACATACACAAACACATATAGCTGTATTATGTATATATGTAGATTCTATAATGTATGTTGATTATATAATAGATCTATTGATTGATAGATAGATAATCCATAGATCTATTATATAATTAATATACATGATAGAATCTACATAGATATAAATAATCTAAAATCTATCATCTGGATATAATGTATGTCTATAATGTACACTATCTATCTATCGCTATACAAATAGCAAGATTTATTTCTCTATATTATCTATAGTTATGGATGGGTGGATGGATGGATTTATTTATGTATGGCGGGAAAAAAAAAAAAAAAGGCCTGCTGTACATTTAAACTTCTTCAGATGACCATGCTGATCTATTCTTATTCTTACTAGGGTCTACTGATGCCAGCCCAGGGGAAGCCAATTTTCCTCATTTTTGGGAAAAAGTTTCCGTCCGTCCCCACTCGAAATGCGTCCACCAAAAGAGATCTCTCAAAACGACCGACGGACGCACCTTCAGAGGCAAACTAGTGCTTGCTTCTAGTGTCATCGCGTGCTTAACCATCCTGCGTAGGGAGGTGACGAGTCCTGCAGGCTCTGCAAGCCTAGGATGCGTGAGCACGGTGCAAGAGGAAGGACTGAGGAGGATGTGAGGGGGTGCGGTTGAGAAAGCGTTGGGTGGGGCTATGCAGAGGTCTTCCAGCTCCCTCAGTGCATTGTGGGTGCGCCCGGAGTGCTGCCTGAGCGTGTTGCATCTGATACGTCCCCTATCTGGGGATCATATATTAAAGGGAGCATAGGTGCAGCACGTTTCTGTAAAACCAATAGAGGGCGCTGCAATGTTACTGTAGAAACCAATGGACTGCATGGCAGGTAGCTATACATAGATTTTAATGACGACGACTGCCAAGGCTAAAGCCCGTGTATATTCCATAGACTATAGCTATCTCCAGGATAGCTGCATGCACAGTCGCGCCATTGTCTCACACGGCTGCTTTCATTCCGCGCTTCCTGACAAGGCAATGTACGCATACGTCACTAGTGACGTATGCGTACATTGACCTGAAGGAAGCGGAAGGTAGCGCAATGTACGCTTTTTGACCGGATGGAGGAAAATCGGGTTGCTGGAGGTCACGTGACCGAAGTGACAAGCGGCTCCAGGAGAAGATTTGGGATAAGAAGAAGAGGTAAGCAGGCTGCCTGGGGAGCAATAGGTAAGTATATATTTTTTTGTTTTTAATGACAGAACCCCTTTAAGGCTCTTTTATGACACTTTTCGAACCGTGGTATGGTTACATGTGGGGAGTGTGGTGACAATACGGTTACACTAGGAAAGTGGGCTTACATGAGGGGAGCGTGGAGGTGGTGCGGCTACACAAGGGGACTGTGATGGAACCCCTAACAATAATCTGTGCCGTGTCATTTCCATAAATGTCATAGAAGGTAATGAAAATGAAGTGAACAGTTTAGCATACAGTAATTCCCCTTTCACATGGGCCAAAACTCTCACTTACCCAAAGTAAGCTCTGTTAGACTACACATGTGATACTGGACAATGCACCCATCCTCAGCCCTAGTTGGCCTGTGGTTCACATTCCTATGTGGGTCAGAAGCGGTGTTGTGTCTCCTTAAGGAGAGCACCCAAAAAGTATGTGGAGACACCCATGGGGTAAATGGGTCAGGGGATGGTATAGTCACTACCCAAGCACTGCACACAGAAGAGGGGTTTGAAAACCTAAAAAATGAGTAAGAAAGCTTATAAGGTGATGCTAGCTCCTCTGGGATATCTATGCAAATAAGGATAAGACAATACCTCTATAGCGCCATCTATTGGATGCAGCATTCCTTCAAATCCAAGTGATTTATCACAAGCCTTAACAATGATTGGGAATATTAAACCAAGCCAGGAAGCCATGCACAGACACACTGTTTCAGGGCGAGCACCCACTGGCGTTTGCGTTTTCCGCGGGGAAAAAACGCAGCGTTTTCGCCGCGTTTCCCGCGTTTTTCCGCCCGTTTTCCGCGGCGTTTTTCGCGGCGTTTTCGCGGCTTTTCTATTAATTTCCATGGAGAAAAATAAGGACACATATGCAACTGACAGCTCCTATGTTAAAAACGCAAACGCAACGCAAAAAAAACGCCAGTGGACAGGAACACATGTTATCTCTATGCCTGTGCAGGGAAAACGCAAAACGCAAAACGCAAAACGCAGGTAAAAAAACGCCAGTGGGTGCTCGCCCTCATGGTGATTGGCCCTCCTCAGTGTGCAGCAGGCTTCTGGCTTAGGGTGCATTCACACGAACGTATATCGGCTCGGTTTTCACGCCGAGCCGATAGACGTTGTCTTCATATGCGGGGGGGGGGGGAGGCTGGAAGAGCCCAGGAGCAGGAACTGAGCTCCCGCCCCTCTCCACCCCTCTGCACTATTTGCAATGGGGAGAGGCGGAACAGGGGCAGGGCTAATACCTGGAACTTAGCCCCGCCTCCGCTCTGCCTCCTCTCATTGTAAATAGTGCAGAGGGGCGGAGAGGAGGCAGAGAGGGGGCGGGAGCTCAGTTCCTGCTCCTGCGCTCTTCCAGCCTCCACCCCCTGCACATGAGGACAACGTATATCGGCTTGGCATGAAAACCAAGCCGATATACGTTCGTGTGAATGCACCCTTAGTCTGTGAGGGGCCTGTGATGTGGATTATAAGCCGTGTCGTATCTCCTTAAGGTGAGCACCCGAAAAGTGTGTGGAGACACCTAGGGGGTGAGTGAGTCAGGGGATACGGAGATACGACACTGCTTATAATCCACATCACAGGCCCCTCACAGACTGAGGGTACATTCACACGAATGTATATCGGCTCGGTTTTCACGCCGAGCCGATATACGTCGTCCTCATCTGCGGGGGGGGGGGGGGGGAGGCTGGAAGAGCCAGGAGCGAGAACTGAGCTCCCACCTCCTCTCTGCCTCCTCTCCGCCCCTCTGCCATGCTGTCCATTGGTTTCTACAGTAACATAACAGCGCCCTCTATTGGTTTTACAGAAACGTGCTGCACCTCCTATTGGAATTACCCAAATTACAGCACCATGGAGATTAGCGGGTCACCTCCCAGTTCTCCATCTTTTTGCCCTAATTTTCTCTAGGGTGGTTTCAAACCGGCGGGAAAGTCGCGCCAATTTTACCCGATGCGTTGGTTATTGAAAAAAAAAGCAGATTCCGCAGCCAATGCTGAGGTAAAATGAAAGCTGTGCTGTGATTGGTTGCTATTTTTTATACTGTTAAGGTAACATGAAAGCTGTGCTGTGATTGGTTGCTATATATTATACTGCTGAGGCAACATGAAAGCTGTGCTGTGATTGGTTGATACTTCTTATACTACTCAGGTTACATGAAAGCTGTGCTGCGATTGGTTGCTATATATTATACCGGGAAGATCCTAGCAATACTGAGAATAATGAAAATAAAACACATCATAGGTTGAAGAAATTATACGCACGGCACGTCTTTTCTTCAGCCTTACATGACTATATATCTATATATGTATACATCCATATATTTGGGTAGAAATCCATAAAAATATATATCGATATATATGTATTTCTATATATTTATATAGATATTTATCTATACACAGAGACAGATAGATAGATAGATAGATAGATAGATAGATAGATAGATAGATAGATAGATAGATAGATAGATAGATAGATAGATAGATAGACTGCATGGAATAACCCTGGATGTCTGACAGTTGAAGCTGACTGGTGATGTCATTAAGGCTCTATTTTGACACGTACAGCTTGGAACCATAAACACTCATGCATGGCAGCCATTTACAGCCAGTCTCCATTGGAGATGGAATTGGGCAGAAATGTACTGGCCTATCTTCCTATTCTGACTCAATAACATGGCTGTAAGCGTATCGGCTGAAGTAACTTCTCTTGTAGTTATGAACCAGTACTCACAGAAGATATATGTTGTCAGACAGCATCCAACTCGACTGCAGAGGCATGTCAGAAGATTCCAGGGTTTATTCAGGTAGAAATCTTGTATAATGCACATTCAGCAGTAGGTAAAAAGAATGATGATTAGCCAAAGCACAGAGTAGAGACCTAGCACATAGGCTATAGACAGGAAACTCCCTAGCAGGAGGAAAAGGAGGAGTTATGCAATACAGGGGGTACAGAGGACCAGAAGGGACAAACTAAAGAAGGCAAACACTTGCAGATACAGTACAGGTTATACATGTCAATGAATAGAGTCAGGTAGATGAGACATGACACTTCCCAAGACGCCACAGCAGCCGGACAAATTGTATGTTTGACAGAATGGCTGTTTTATTCAGCCCATAAAGGTGACTACCCACTACAGTTCTTTTTTTCACTGCGAAATTCACAGCAGTTTTTTTTCTGCAGGCGTCTATGGGACTTGTAATGTTAAAATCGCAATCGCGCAAAATCGCGATTTTAACTGGAAGCAAAACAACAACACACACCCCCTACGTCTGTATGCTCCACGTATTCGGGTCATGGGCGTATGTACAGTGGATGCGGTCGCACCTGGGGCCCGGAGCCCTAGGGGGCCCATAAAGTCTCTCTTTCCCACATTGTAAACCAATGCTATCAATGAAGCTTTATAGTTGGGGGCCCAGTTCCAGACTTCGTACTGGGGCCCCACAGCTTCAAGTTACACCTCCGGATTAGGATAATGCTAGGCCATTCCAACCAGCCTGTGTGAGTGACCTACAGTCGCTGCTAGTTCAAAAGCGGCAAGCATGCAGGCTGGCCCCTGATGCGTGCTTCAGAGCCAACGCTTCTAGATGGAGCGACATTCGGGGAGCAAAGAACTCCAATGAACGGATGTCTACTTTAAAAGGATGTATTGCTTTATTCAATGCCTAGACACAGCAACAGTTCAACCGCTCGATAAAGACCGCAGTCAATAAAGGAAATAAAGAAATGTGTCTGTTTAATGTAAACTTGCATGGGAAACGTTTGCGAGCCACTGACTGACTGAATGCTGCTGGTGCCGCTGCTGCATGTCTGAAACTTGGTCTGACGTTACATGCACCACCAGGAATAAGGCCTTGCCTATAAGCATTCCCCAGCTGGCAAAAACGGAACATCCCTGCCTATTCCTCACCGTGGAAGGACAGAACCTACCTTTTTAAAAAAAAATAAAAAAAATAGGCCACAGCGGCAGCCAACTGGATTTTGGTAGGCCGCTGTCTCCCCCTTGTGTGCTGCATTCAAAATGCACTCTGCTAAAAATAAAAAGGATCCAGTTCTGTGGCTTCTCGGAGGAGATAGGGGTTCCCCCACCTCCCGTCTCCGAGCTGCAGCGGAGACTGACTAACATGGCTGCCAAGTCTGGTATTTATACTTCTAAATTGATGACATCACAATGCAGTGACATCAGCCTGCCAGACACCTGGCTCATTTGCATACAGTGTGTATGTATGTATGTATGAATGAATGAATGAATCTATCTATTTATTAATTATGTAGATTATAGATATAGATTATATCTGAATTATAGATTTTGTGCATATAGATAAAAGATAGATTTTAGATGAGATATATATATATATATATATATTTATATATCTACATACATACACAAACACATATAGCTGTATTATGTATATATGTAGATTCTATAATGTATGTTGATTATATAATAGATCTATTGATTGATAGATAGATAATCCATAGATCTATTATATAATTAATATACATGATAGAATCTACATAGATATAAATAATCTAAAATCTATCATCTGGATATAATGTATGTCTATAATGTACACTATCTATCTATCGCTATACAAATAGCAAGATTTATTTCTCTATATTATCTATAGTTATGGATGGGTGGATGGATGGATTTATTTATGTATGGCGGGAAAAAAAAAAAAAAAGGCCTGCTGTACATTTAAACTTCTTCAGATGACCATGCTGATCTATTCTTATTCTTACTAGGGTCTACTGATGCCAGCCCAGGGGAAGCCAATTTTCCTCATTTTTGGGAAAAAGTTTCCGTCCGTCCCCACTCGAAATGCGTCCACCAAAAGAGATCTCTCAAAACGACCGACGGACGCACCTTCAGAGGCAAACTAGTGCTTGCTTCTAGTGTCATCGCGTGCTTAACCATCCTGCGTAGGGAGGTGACGAGTCCTGCAGGCTCTGCAAGCCTAGGATGCGTGAGCACGGTGCAAGAGGAAGGACTGAGGAGGATGTGAGGGGGTGCGGTTGAGAAAGCGTTGGGTGGGGCTATGCAGAGGTCTTCCAGCTCCCTCAGTGCATTGTGGGTGCGCCCGGAGTGCTGCCTGAGCGTGTTGCATCTGATACGTCCCCTATCTGGGGATCATATATTAAAGGGAGCATAGGTGCAGCACGTTTCTGTAAAACCAATAGAGGGCGCTGCAATGTTACTGTAGAAACCAATGGACTGCATGGCAGGTAGCTATACATAGATTTTAATGACGACGACTGCCAAGGCTAAAGCCCGTGTATATTCCATAGACTATAGCTATCTCCAGGATAGCTGCATGCACAGTCGCGCCATTGTCTCACACGGCTGCTTTCATTCCGCGCTTCCTGACAAGGCAATGTACGCATACGTCACTAGTGACGTATGCGTACATTGACCTGAAGGAAGCGGAAGGTAGCGCAATGTACGCTTTTTGACCGGATGGAGGAAAATCGGGTTGCTGGAGGTCACGTGACCGAAGTGACAAGCGGCTCCAGGAGAAGATTTGGGATAAGAAGAAGAGGTAAGCAGGCTGCCTGGGGAGCAATAGGTAAGTATATATTTTTTTGTTTTTAATGACAGAACCCCTTTAAGGCTCTTTTATGACACTTTTCGAACCGTGGTATGGTTACATGTGGGGAGTGTGGTGACAATACGGTTACACTAGGAAAGTGGGCTTACATGAGGGGAGCGTGGAGGTGGTGCGGCTACACAAGGGGACTGTGATGGAACCCCTAACAATAATCTGTGCCGTGTCATTTCCATAAATGTCATAGAAGGTAATGAAAATGAAGTGAACAGTTTAGCATACAGTAATTCCCCTTTCACATGGGCCAAAACTCTCACTTACCCAAAGTAAGCTCTGTTAGACTACACATGTGATACTGGACAATGCACCCATCCTCAGCCCTAGTTGGCCTGTGGTTCACATTCCTATGTGGGTCAGAAGCGGTGTTGTGTCTCCTTAAGGAGAGCACCCAAAAAGTATGTGGAGACACCCATGGGGTAAATGGGTCAGGGGATGGTATAGTCACTACCCAAGCACTGCACACAGAAGAGGGGTTTGAAAACCTAAAAAATGAGTAAGAAAGCTTATAAGGTGATGCTAGCTCCTCTGGGATATCTATGCAAATAAGGATAAGACAATACCTCTATAGCGCCATCTATTGGATGCAGCATTCCTTCAAATCCAAGTGATTTATCACAAGCCTTAACAATGATTGGGAATATTAAACCAAGCCAGGAAGCCATGCACAGACACACTGTTTCAGGGCGAGCACCCACTGGCGTTTGCGTTTTCCGCGGGGAAAAAACGCAGCGTTTTCGCCGCGTTTCCCGCGTTTTTCCGCCCGTTTTCCGCGGCGTTTTTCGCGGCGTTTTCGCGGCTTTTCTATTAATTTCCATGGAGAAAAATAAGGACACATATGCAACTGACAGCTCCTATGTTAAAAACGCAAACGCAACGCAAAAAAAACGCCAGTGGACAGGAACACATGTTATCTCTATGCCTGTGCAGGGAAAACGCAAAACGCAAAACGCAAAACGCAAAACGCAGGTAAAAAAACGCCAGTGGGTGCTCGCCCTCATGGTGATTGGCCCTCCTCAGTGTGCAGCAGGCTTCTGGCTTAGGGTGCATTCACACGAACGTATATCGGCTCGGTTTTCACGCCGAGCCGATAGACGTTGTCTTCATATGCGGGGGGGGGGGGAGGCTGGAAGAGCCCAGGAGCAGGAACTGAGCTCCCGCCCCTCTCCACCCCTCTGCACTATTTGCAATGGGGAGAGGCGGAACAGGGGCAGGGCTAATACCTGGAACTTAGCCCCGCCTCCGCTCTGCCTCCTCTCATTGTAAATAGTGCAGAGGGGCGGAGAGGAGGCAGAGAGGGGGCGGGAGCTCAGTTCCTGCTCCTGCGCTCTTCCAGCCTCCACCCCCTGCACATGAGGACAACGTATATCGGCTTGGCATGAAAACCAAGCCGATATACGTTCGTGTGAATGCACCCTTAGTCTGTGAGGGGCCTGTGATGTGGATTATAAGCCGTGTCGTATCTCCTTAAGGTGAGCACCCGAAAAGTGTGTGGAGACACCTAGGGGGTGAGTGAGTCAGGGGATACGGAGATACGACACTGCTTATAATCCACATCACAGGCCCCTCACAGACTGAGGGTACATTCACACGAATGTATATCGGCTCGGTTTTCACGCCGAGCCGATATACGTCGTCCTCATCTGCGGGGGGGGGGGGGGGGGAGGCTGGAAGAGCCAGGAGCGAGAACTGAGCTCCCACCTCCTCTCTGCCTCCTCTCCGCCCCTCTGCCATGCTGTCCATTGGTTTCTACAGTAACATAACAGCGCCCTCTATTGGTTTTACAGAAACGTGCTGCACCTCCTATTGGAATTACCCAAATTACAGCACCATGGAGATTAGCGGGTCACCTCCCAGTTCTCCATCTTTTTGCCCTAATTTTCTCTAGGGTGGTTTCAAACCGGCGGGAAAGTCGCGCCAATTTTACCCGATGCGTTGGTTATTGAAAAAAAAAGCAGATTCCGCAGCCAATGCTGAGGTAAAATGAAAGCTGTGCTGTGATTGGTTGCTATTTTTTATACTGTTAAGGTAACATGAAAGCTGTGCTGTGATTGGTTGCTATATATTATACTGCTGAGGCAACATGAAAGCTGTGCTGTGATTGGTTGATACTTCTTATACTACTCAGGTTACATGAAAGCTGTGCTGCGATTGGTTGCTATATATTATACCGGGAAGATCCTAGCAATACTGAGAATAATGAAAATAAAACACATCATAGGTTGAAGAAATTATACGCACGGCACGTCTTTTCTTCAGCCTTACATGACTATATATCTATATATGTATACATCCATATATTTGGGTAGAAATCCATAAAAATATATATCGATATATATGTATTTCTATATATTTATATAGATATTTATCTATACACAGAGACAGATAGATAGATAGATAGATAGATAGATAGATAGATAGATAGATAGATAGATAGACTGCATGGAATAACCCTGGATGTCTGACAGTTGAAGCTGACTGGTGATGTCATTAAGGCTCTATTTTGACACGTACAGCTTGGAACCATAAACACTCATGCATGGCAGCCATTTACAGCCAGTCTCCATTGGAGATGGAATTGGGCAGAAATGTACTGGCCTATCTTCCTATTCTGACTCAATAACATGGCTGTAAGCGTATCGGCTGAAGTAACTTCTCTTGTAGTTATGAACCAGTACTCACAGAAGATATATGTTGTCAGACAGCATCCAACTCGACTGCAGAGGCATGTCAGAAGATTCCAGGGTTTATTCAGGTAGAAATCTTGTATAATGCACATTCAGCAGTAGGTAAAAAGAATGATGATTAGCCAAAGCACAGAGTAGAGACCTAGCACATAGGCTATAGACAGGAAACTCCCTAGCAGGAGGAAAAGGAGGAGTTATGCAATACAGGGGGTACAGAGGACCAGAAGGGACAAACTAAAGAAGGCAAACACTTGCAGATACAGTACAGGTTATACATGTCAATGAATAGAGTCAGGTAGATGAGACATGACACTTCCCAAGACGCCACAGCAGCCGGACAAATTGTATGTTTGACAGAATGGCTGTTTTATTCAGCCCATAAAGGTGACTACCCACTACAGTTCTTTTTTTCACTGCGAAATTCACAGCAGTTTTTTTTCTGCAGGCGTCTATGGGACTTGTAATGTTAAAATCGCAATCGCGCAAAATCGCGATTTTAACTGGAAGCAAAACAACAACACACACCCCCTACGTCTGTATGCTCCACGTATTCGGGTCATGGGCGTATGTACAGTGGATGCGGTCGCACCTGGGGCCCGGAGCCCTAGGGGGCCCATAAAGTCTCTCTTTCCCACATTGTAAACCAATGCTATCAATGAAGCTTTATAGTTGGGGGCCCAGTTCCAGACTTCGTACTGGGGCCCCACAGCTTCAAGTTACACCTCCGGATTAGGATAATGCTAGGCCATTCCAACCAGCCTGTGTGAGTGACCTACAGTCGCTGCTAGTTCAAAAGCGGCAAGCATGCAGGCTGGCCCCTGATGCGTGCTTCAGAGCCAACGCTTCTAGATGGAGCGACATTCGGGGAGCAAAGAACTCCAATGAACGGATGTCTACTTTAAAAGGATGTATTGCTTTATTCAATGCCTAGACACAGCAACAGTTCAACCGCTCGATAAAGACCGCAGTCAATAAAGGAAATAAAGAAATGTGTCTGTTTAATGTAAACTTGCATGGGAAACGTTTGCGAGCCACTGACTGACTGAATGCTGCTGGTGCCGCTGCTGCATGTCTGAAACTTGGTCTGACGTTACATGCACCACCAGGAATAAGGCCTTGCCTATAAGCATTCCCCAGCTGGCAAAAACGGAACATCCCTGCCTATTCCTCACCGTGGAAGGACAGAACCTACCTTTTTAAAAAAAAATAAAAAAAATAGGCCACAGCGGCAGCCAACTGGATTTTGGTAGGCCGCTGTCTCCCCCTTGTGTGCTGCATTCAAAATGCACTCTGCTAAAAATAAAAAGGATCCAGTTCTGTGGCTTCTCGGAGGAGATAGGGGTTCCCCCACCTCCCGTCTCCGAGCTGCAGCGGAGACTGACTAACATGGCTGCCAAGTCTGGTATTTATACTTCTAAATTGATGACATCACAATGCAGTGACATCAGCCTGCCAGACACCTGGCTCATTTGCATACAGTGTGTATGTATGTATGTATGAATGAATGAATGAATCTATCTATTTATTAATTATGTAGATTATAGATATAGATTATATCTGAATTATAGATTTTGTGCATATAGATAAAAGATAGATTTTAGATGAGATATATATATATATATATATATTTATATATCTACATACATACACAAACACATATAGCTGTATTATGTATATATGTAGATTCTATAATGTATGTTGATTATATAATAGATCTATTGATTGATAGATAGATAATCCATAGATCTATTATATAATTAATATACATGATAGAATCTACATAGATATAAATAATCTAAAATCTATCATCTGGATATAATGTATGTCTATAATGTACACTATCTATCTATCGCTATACAAATAGCAAGATTTATTTCTCTATATTATCTATAGTTATGGATGGGTGGATGGATGGATTTATTTATGTATGGCGGGAAAAAAAAAAAAAAAGGCCTGCTGTACATTTAAACTTCTTCAGATGACCATGCTGATCTATTCTTATTCTTACTAGGGTCTACTGATGCCAGCCCAGGGGAAGCCAATTTTCCTCATTTTTGGGAAAAAGTTTCCGTCCGTCCCCACTCGAAATGCGTCCACCAAAAGAGATCTCTCAAAACGACCGACGGACGCACCTTCAGAGGCAAACTAGTGCTTGCTTCTAGTGTCATCGCGTGCTTAACCATCCTGCGTAGGGAGGTGACGAGTCCTGCAGGCTCTGCAAGCCTAGGATGCGTGAGCACGGTGCAAGAGGAAGGACTGAGGAGGATGTGAGGGGGTGCGGTTGAGAAAGCGTTGGGTGGGGCTATGCAGAGGTCTTCCAGCTCCCTCAGTGCATTGTGGGTGCGCCCGGAGTGCTGCCTGAGCGTGTTGCATCTGATACGTCCCCTATCTGGGGATCATATATTAAAGGGAGCATAGGTGCAGCACGTTTCTGTAAAACCAATAGAGGGCGCTGCAATGTTACTGTAGAAACCAATGGACTGCATGGCAGGTAGCTATACATAGATTTTAATGACGACGACTGCCAAGGCTAAAGCCCGTGTATATTCCATAGACTATAGCTATCTCCAGGATAGCTGCATGCACAGTCGCGCCATTGTCTCACACGGCTGCTTTCATTCCGCGCTTCCTGACAAGGCAATGTACGCATACGTCACTAGTGACGTATGCGTACATTGACCTGAAGGAAGCGGAAGGTAGCGCAATGTACGCTTTTTGACCGGATGGAGGAAAATCGGGTTGCTGGAGGTCACGTGACCGAAGTGACAAGCGGCTCCAGGAGAAGATTTGGGATAAGAAGAAGAGGTAAGCAGGCTGCCTGGGGAGCAATAGGTAAGTATATATTTTTTTGTTTTTAATGACAGAACCCCTTTAAGGCTCTTTTATGACACTTTTCGAACCGTGGTATGGTTACATGTGGGGAGTGTGGTGACAATACGGTTACACTAGGAAAGTGGGCTTACATGAGGGGAGCGTGGAGGTGGTGCGGCTACACAAGGGGACTGTGATGGAACCCCTAACAATAATCTGTGCCGTGTCATTTCCATAAATGTCATAGAAGGTAATGAAAATGAAGTGAACAGTTTAGCATACAGTAATTCCCCTTTCACATGGGCCAAAACTCTCACTTACCCAAAGTAAGCTCTGTTAGACTACACATGTGATACTGGACAATGCACCCATCCTCAGCCCTAGTTGGCCTGTGGTTCACATTCCTATGTGGGTCAGAAGCGGTGTTGTGTCTCCTTAAGGAGATGTGGAGACACCCATGGGGTAAATGGGTCAGGGGATGGTATAGTCACTACCCAAGCACTGCACACAGAAGAGGGGTTTGAAAACCTAAAAAATGAGTAAGAAAGCTTATAAGGTGATGCTAGCTCCTCTGGGATATCTATGCAAATAAGGATAAGACAATACCTCTATAGCGCCATCTATTGGATGCAGCATTCCTTCAAATCCAAGTGATTTATCACAAGCCTTAACAATGATTGGGAATATTAAACCAAGCCAGGAAGCCATGCACAGACACACTGTTTCAGGGCGAGCACCCACTGGCGTTTGCGTTTTCCGCGGGGAAAAAACGCAGCGTTTTCGCCGCGTTTCCCGCGTTTTTCCGCCCGTTTTCCGCGGCGTTTTTCGCGGCGTTTTCGCGGCTTTTCTATTAATTTCCATGGAGAAAAATAAGGACACATATGCAACTGACAGCTCCTATGTTAAAAACGCAAACGCAACGCAAAAAAAACGCCAGTGGACAGGAACACATGTTATCTCTATGCCTGTGCAGGGAAAACGCAAAACGCAAAACGCAAAACGCAAAACGCAGGTAAAAAAACGCCAGTGGGTGCTCGCCCTCATGGTGATTGGCCCTCCTCAGTGTGCAGCAGGCTTCTGGCTTAGGGTGCATTCACACGAACGTATATCGGCTCGGTTTTCACGCCGAGCCGATAGACGTTGTCTTCATATGCGGGGGGGGGGGGAGGCTGGAAGAGCCCAGGAGCAGGAACTGAGCTCCCGCCCCTCTCCACCCCTCTGCACTATTTGCAATGGGGAGAGGCGGAACAGGGGCAGGGCTAATACCTGGAACTTAGCCCCGCCTCCGCTCTGCCTCCTCTCATTGTAAATAGTGCAGAGGGGCGGAGAGGAGGCAGAGAGGGGGCGGGAGCTCAGTTCCTGCTCCTGCGCTCTTCCAGCCTCCACCCCCTGCACATGAGGACAACGTATATCGGCTTGGCATGAAAACCAAGCCGATATACGTTCGTGTGAATGCACCCTTAGTCTGTGAGGGGCCTGTGATGTGGATTATAAGCCGTGTCGTATCTCCTTAAGGTGAGCACCCGAAAAGTGTGTGGAGACACCTAGGGGGTGAGTG
The DNA here is from genome assembly GCF_035609145.1 of Eleutherodactylus coqui. Classification (NCBI taxonomy): domain Eukaryota; kingdom Metazoa; phylum Chordata; class Amphibia; order Anura; family Eleutherodactylidae; genus Eleutherodactylus; species Eleutherodactylus coqui. The sequence continues at coordinate 342,626 of NW_027102596.1, read as the reverse complement.
AGTCAGGGGATACGGAGATACGACACTGCTTATAATCCACATCACAGGCCCCTCACAGACTGAGGGTACATTCACACGAATGTATATCGGCTCGGTTTTCACGCCGAGCCGATATACGTCGTCCTCATCTGCGGGGGGGGGGGGGGGGGGAGGCTGGAAGAGCCAGGAGCGAGAACTGAGCTCCCACCTCCTCTCTGCCTCCTCTCCGCCCCTCTGCCATGCTGTCCATTGGTTTCTACAGTAACATAACAGCGCCCTCTATTGGTTTTACAGAAACGTGCTGCACCTCCTATTGGAATTACCCAAATTACAGCACCATGGAGATTAGCGGGTCACCTCCCAGTTCTCCATCTTTTTGCCCTAATTTTCTCTAGGGTGGTTTCAAACCGGCGGGAAAGTCGCGCCAATTTTACCCGATGCGTTGGTTATTGAAAAAAAAAGCAGATTCCGCAGCCAATGCTGAGGTAAAATGAAAGCTGTGCTGTGATTGGTTGCTATTTTTTATACTGTTAAGGTAACATGAAAGCTGTGCTGTGATTGGTTGCTATATATTATACTGCTGAGGCAACATGAAAGCTGTGCTGTGATTGGTTGATACTTCTTATACTACTCAGGTTACATGAAAGCTGTGCTGCGATTGGTTGCTATATATTATACCGGGAAGATCCTAGCAATACTGAGAATAATGAAAATAAAACACATCATAGGTTGAAGAAATTATACGCACGGCACGTCTTTTCTTCAGCCTTACATGACTATATATCTATATATGTATACATCCATATATTTGGGTAGAAATCCATAAAAATATATATCGATATATATGTATTTCTATATATTTATATAGATATTTATCTATACACAGAGACAGATAGATAGATAGATAGATAGATAGATAGATAGATAGATAGATAGATAGATAGATAGATAGACTGCATGGAATAACCCTGGATGTCTGACAGTTGAAGCTGACTGGTGATGTCATTAAGGCTCTATTTTGACACGTACAGCTTGGAACCATAAACACTCATGCATGGCAGCCATTTACAGCCAGTCTCCATTGGAGATGGAATTGGGCAGAAATGTACTGGCCTATCTTCCTATTCTGACTCAATAACATGGCTGTAAGCGTATCGGCTGAAGTAACTTCTCTTGTAGTTATGAACCAGTACTCACAGAAGATATATGTTGTCAGACAGCATCCAACTCGACTGCAGAGGCATGTCAGAAGATTCCAGGGTTTATTCAGGTAGAAATCTTGTATAATGCACATTCAGCAGTAGGTAAAAAGAATGATGATTAGCCAAAGCACAGAGTAGAGACCTAGCACATAGGCTATAGACAGGAAACTCCCTAGCAGGAGGAAAAGGAGGAGTTATGCAATACAGGGGGTACAGAGGACCAGAAGGGACAAACTAAAGAAGGCAAACACTTGCAGATACAGTACAGGTTATACATGTCAATGAATAGAGTCAGGTAGATGAGACATGACACTTCCCAAGACGCCACAGCAGCCGGACAAATTGTATGTTTGACAGAATGGCTGTTTTATTCAGCCCATAAAGGTGACTACCCACTACAGTTCTTTTTTTCACTGCGAAATTCACAGCAGTTTTTTTTCTGCAGGCGTCTATGGGACTTGTAATGTTAAAATCGCAATCGCGCAAAATCGCGATTTTAACTGGAAGCAAAACAACAACACACACCCCCTACGTCTGTATGCTCCACGTATTCGGGTCATGGGCGTATGTACAGTGGATGCGGTCGCACCTGGGGCCCGGAGCCCTAGGGGGCCCATAAAGTCTCTCTTTCCCACATTGTAAACCAATGCTATCAATGAAGCTTTATAGTTGGGGGCCCAGTTCCAGACTTCGTACTGGGGCCCCACAGCTTCAAGTTACACCTCCGGATTAGGATAATGCTAGGCCATTCCAACCAGCCTGTGTGAGTGACCTACAGTCGCTGCTAGTTCAAAAGCGGCAAGCATGCAGGCTGGCCCCTGATGCGTGCTTCAGAGCCAACGCTTCTAGATGGAGCGACATTCGGGGAGCAAAGAACTCCAATGAACGGATGTCTACTTTAAAAGGATGTATTGCTTTATTCAATGCCTAGACACAGCAACAGTTCAACCGCTCGATAAAGACCGCAGTCAATAAAGGAAATAAAGAAATGTGTCTGTTTAATGTAAACTTGCATGGGAAACGTTTGCGAGCCACTGACTGACTGAATGCTGCTGGTGCCGCTGCTGCATGTCTGAAACTTGGTCTGACGTTACATGCACCACCAGGAATAAGGCCTTGCCTATAAGCATTCCCCAGCTGGCAAAAACGGAACATCCCTGCCTATTCCTCACCGTGGAAGGACAGAACCTACCTTTTTAAAAAAAAATAAAAAAAATAGGCCACAGCGGCAGCCAACTGGATTTTGGTAGGCCGCTGTCTCCCCCTTGTGTGCTGCATTCAAAATGCACTCTGCTAAAAATAAAAAGGATCCAGTTCTGTGGCTTCTCGGAGGAGATAGGGGTTCCCCCACCTCCCGTCTCCGAGCTGCAGCGGAGACTGACTAACATGGCTGCCAAGTCTGGTATTTATACTTCTAAATTGATGACATCACAATGCAGTGACATCAGCCTGCCAGACACCTGGCTCATTTGCATACAGTGTGTATGTATGTATGTATGAATGAATGAATGAATCTATCTATTTATTAATTATGTAGATTATAGATATAGATTATATCTGAATTATAGATTTTGTGCATATAGATAAAAGATAGATTTTAGATGAGATATATATATATATATATATATTTATATATCTACATACATACACAAACACATATAGCTGTATTATGTATATATGTAGATTCTATAATGTATGTTGATTATATAATAGATCTATTGATTGATAGATAGATAATCCATAGATCTATTATATAATTAATATACATGATAGAATCTACATAGATATAAATAATCTAAAATCTATCATCTGGATATAATGTATGTCTATAATGTACACTATCTATCTATCGCTATACAAATAGCAAGATTTATTTCTCTATATTATCTATAGTTATGGATGGGTGGATGGATGGATTTATTTATGTATGGCGGGAAAAAAAAAAAAAAAGGCCTGCTGTACATTTAAACTTCTTCAGATGACCATGCTGATCTATTCTTATTCTTACTAGGGTCTACTGATGCCAGCCCAGGGGAAGCCAATTTTCCTCATTTTTGGGAAAAAGTTTCCGTCCGTCCCCACTCGAAATGCGTCCACCAAAAGAGATCTCTCAAAACGACCGACGGACGCACCTTCAGAGGCAAACTAGTGCTTGCTTCTAGTGTCATCGCGTGCTTAACCATCCTGCGTAGGGAGGTGACGAGTCCTGCAGGCTCTGCAAGCCTAGGATGCGTGAGCACGGTGCAAGAGGAAGGACTGAGGAGGATGTGAGGGGGTGCGGTTGAGAAAGCGTTGGGTGGGGCTATGCAGAGGTCTTCCAGCTCCCTCAGTGCATTGTGGGTGCGCCCGGAGTGCTGCCTGAGCGTGTTGCATCTGATACGTCCCCTATCTGGGGATCATATATTAAAGGGAGCATAGGTGCAGCACGTTTCTGTAAAACCAATAGAGGGCGCTGCAATGTTACTGTAGAAACCAATGGACTGCATGGCAGGTAGCTATACATAGATTTTAATGACGACGACTGCCAAGGCTAAAGCCCGTGTATATTCCATAGACTATAGCTATCTCCAGGATAGCTGCATGCACAGTCGCGCCATTGTCTCACACGGCTGCTTTCATTCTGCGCTTCCTGACAAGGCAATGTACGCATACGTCACTAGTGACGTATGCGTACATTGACCTGAAGGAAGCGGAAGGTAGCGCAATGTACGCTTTTTGACCGGATGGAGGAAAATCGGGTTGCTGGAGGTCACGTGACCGAAGTGACAAGCGGCTCCAGGAGAAGATTTGGGATAAGAAGAAGAGGTAAGCAGGCTGCCTGGGGAGCAATAGGTAAGTATATATTTTTTTGTTTTTAATGACAGAACCCCTTTAAGGCTCTTTTATGACACTTTTCGAACCGTGGTATGGTTACATGTGGGGAGTGTGGTGACAATACGGTTACACTAGGAAAGTGGGCTTACATGAGGGGAGCGTGGAGGTGGTGCGGCTACACAAGGGGACTGTGATGGAACCCCTAACAATAATCTGTGCCGTGTCATTTCCATAAATGTCATAGAAGGTAATGAAAATGAAGTGAACAGTTTAGCATACAGTAATTCCCCTTTCACATGGGCCAAAACTCTCACTTACCCAAAGTAAGCTCTGTTAGACTACACATGTGATACTGGACAATGCACCCATCCTCAGCCCTAGTTGGCCTGTGGTTCACATTCCTATGTGGGTCAGAAGCGGTGTTGTGTCTCCTTAAGGAGAGCACCCAAAAAGTATGTGGAGACACCCATGGGGTAAATGGGTCAGGGGATGGTATAGTCACTACCCAAGCACTGCACACAGAAGAGGGGTTTGAAAACCTAAAAAATGAGTAAGAAAGCTTATAAGGTGATGCTAGCTCCTCTGGGATATCTATGCAAATAAGGATAAGACAATACCTCTATAGCGCCATCTATTGGATGCAGCATTCCTTCAAATCCAAGTGATTTATCACAAGCCTTAACAATGATTGGGAATATTAAACCAAGCCAGGAAGCCATGCACAGACACACTGTTTCAGGGCGAGCACCCACTGGCGTTTGCGTTTTCCGCGGGGAAAAAACGCAGCGTTTTCGCCGCGTTTCCCGCGTTTTTCCGCCCGTTTTCCGCGGCGTTTTTCGCGGCGTTTTCGCGGCTTTTCTATTAATTTCCATGGAGAAAAATAAGGACACATATGCAACTGACAGCTCCTATGTTAAAAACGCAAACGCAACGCAAAAAAAACGCCAGTGGACAGGAACACATGTTATCTCTATGCCTGTGCAGGGAAAACGCAAAACGCAAAACGCAAAACGCAGCAGGTAAAAAAACGCCAGTGGGTGCTCGCCCTCATGGTGATTGGCCCTCCTCAGTGTGCAGCAGGCTTCTGGCTTAGGGTGCATTCACACGAACGTATATCGGCTCGGTTTTCACGCCGAGCCGATAGACGTTGTCTTCATATGCGGGGGGGGGGGGAGGCTGGAAGAGCCCAGGAGCAGGAACTGAGCTCCCGCCCCTCTCCACCCCTCTGCACTATTTGCAATGGGGAGAGGCGGAACAGGGGCAGGGCTAATACCTGGAACTTAGCCCCGCCTCCGCTCTGCCTCCTCTCATTGTAAATAGTGCAGAGGGGCGGAGAGGAGGCAGAGAGGGGGCGGGAGCTCAGTTCCTGCTCCTGCGCTCTTCCAGCCTCCACCCCCTGCACATGAGGACAACGTATATCGGCTTGGCATGAAAACCAAGCCGATATACGTTCGTGTGAATGCACCCTTAGTCTGTGAGGGGCCTGTGATGTGGATTATAAGCCGTGTCGTATCTCCTTAAGGTGAGCACCCGAAAAGTGTGTGGAGACACCTAGGGGGTGAGTGAGTCAGGGGATACGGAGATACGACACTGCTTATAATCCACATCACAGGCCCCTCACAGACTGAGGGTACATTCACACGAATGTATATCGGCTCGGTTTTCACGCCGAGCCGATATACGTCGTCCTCATCTGCGGGGGGGGGGGGGAGGCTGGAAGAGCCAGGAGCGAGAACTGAGCTCCCACCTCCTCTCTGCCTCCTCTCCACCCCTTCTCCGCCCCTCTGCCATGCTGTCCATTGGTTTCTACAGTAACATAACAGCGCCCTCTATTGGTTTTACAGAAACGTGCTGCACCTCCTATTGGAATTACCCAAATTACAGCACCATGGAGATTAGCGGGTCACCTCCCAGTTCTCCATCTTTTTGCCCTAATTTTCTCTAGGGTGGTTTCAAACCGGCGGGAAAGTCGCGCCAATTTTACCCGATGCGTTGGTTATTGAAAAAAAAAGCAGATTCCGCAGCCAATGCTGAGGTAAAATGAAAGCTGTGCTGTGATTGGTTGCTATTTTTTATACTGTTAAGGTAACATGAAAGCTGTGCTGTGATTGGTTGCTATATATTATACTGCTGAGGCAACATGAAAGCTGTGCTGTGATTGGTTGATACTTCTTATACTACTCAGGTTACATGAAAGCTGTGCTGCGATTGGTTGCTATATATTATACCGGGAAGATCCTAGCAATACTGAGAATAATGAAAATAAAACACATCATAGGTTGAAGAAATTATACGCACGGCACGTCTTTTCTTCAGCCTTACATGACTATATATCTATATTTGTATACATCCATATATTTGGGTAGAAATCCATAAAAATATATATCGATATATATATGTATTTCTATATATTTATATAGATATTTATCTATACACAGAGACAGATAGATAGATAGATAGATAGATAGATAGATAGATAGATAGATAGATAGATAGATAGACTGCATGGAATAACCCTGGATGTCTGACAGTTGAAGCTGACTGGTGATGTCATTAAGGCTCTATTTTGACACGTACAGCTTGGAACCATAAACACTCATGCATGGCAGCCATTTACAGCCAGTCTCCATTGGAGATGGAATTGGGCAGAAATGTACTGGCCTATCTTCCTATTCTGACTCAATAACATGGCTGTAAGCGTATCGGCTGAAGTAACTTCTCTTGTAGTTATGAACCAGTACTCACAGAAGATATATGTTGTCAGACAGCATCCAACTCGACTGCAGAGGCATGTCAGAAGATTCCAGGGTTTATTCAGGTAGAAATCTTGTATAATGCACATTCAGCAGTAGGTAAAAAGAATGATGATTAGCCAAAGCACAGAGTAGAGACCTAGCACATAGGCTATAGACAGGAAACTTCCTAGCAGGAGGAAAAGGAGGAGTTATGCAATACAGGGGGTACAGAGGACCAGAAGGGACAAACTAAAGAAGGCAAACACTTGCAGATACAGTACAGGTTATACATGTCAATGAATAGAGTCAGGTAGATGAGACATGACACTTCCCAAGACGCCACAGCAGCCGGACAAATTGTATGTTTGACAGAATGGCTGTTTTATTCAGCCCATAAAGGTGACTACCCACTACAGTTCTTTTTTTCACTGCGAAATTCACAGCAGTTTTTTTTCTGCAGGCGTCTATGGGACTTGTAATGTTAAAATCGCAATCGCGCAAAATCGCGATTTTAACTGGAAGCAAAACAACAACACACACCCCCTACGTCTGTATGCTCCACGTATTCGGGTCATGGGCGTATGTACAGTGGATGCGGTCGCACCTGGGGCCCGGAGCCCTAGGGGGCCCATAAAGTCTCTCTTTCCCACATTGTAAACCAATGCTATCAATGAAGCTTTATAGTTGGGGGCCCAGTTCCAGACTTCGTACTGGGGCCCCACAGCTTCAAGTTACACCTCCGGATTAGGATAATGCTAGGCCATTCCAACCAGCCTGTGTGAGTGACCTACAGTCGCTGCTAGTTCAAAAGCGGCAAGCATGCAGGCTGGCCCCTGATGCGTGCTTCAGAGCCAACGCTTCTAGATGGAGCGACATTCGGGGAGCAAAGAACTCCAATGAACGGATGTCTACTTTAAAAGGATGTATTGCTTTATTCAATGCCTAGACACAGCAACAGTTCAACCGCTCGATAAAGACCGCAGTCAATAAAGGAAATAAAGAAATGTGTCTGTTTAATGTAAACTTGCATGGGAAACGTTTGCGAGCCACTGACTGACTGAATGCTGCTGGTGCCGCTGCTGCATGTCTGAAACTTGGTCTGACGTTACATGCACCACCAGGAATAAGGCCTTGCCTATAAGCATTCCCCAGCTGGCAAAAACGGAACATCCCTGCCTATTCCTCACCGTGGAAGGACAGAACCTACCTTTTTAAAAAAAAATAAAAAAAATAGGCCACAGCGGCAGCCAACTGGATTTTGGTAGGCCGCTGTCTCCCCCTTGTGTGCTGCATTCAAAATGCACTCTGCTAAAAATAAAAAGGATCCAGTTCTGTGGCTTCTCGGAGGAGATAGGGGTTCCCCCACCTCCCGTCTCCGAGCTGCAGCGGAGACTGACTAACATGGCTGCCAAGTCTGGTATTTATACTTCTAAATTGATGACATCACAATGCAGTGACATCAGCCTGCCAGACACCTGGCTCATTTGCATACAGTGTGTATGTATGTATGTATGAATGAATGAATGAATCTATCTATTTATTAATTATGTAGATTATAGATATAGATTATATCTGAATTATAGATTTTGTGCATATAGATAAAAGATAGATTTTAGATGAGATATATATATATATATATATATTTATATATCTACATACATACACAAACACATATAGCTGTATTATGTATATATGTAGATTCTATAATGTATGTTGATTATATAATAGATCTATTGATTGATAGATAGATAATCCATAGATCTATTATATAATTAATATACATGATAGAATCTACATAGATATAAATAATCTAAAATCTATCATCTGGATATAATGTATGTCTATAATGTACACTATCTATCTATCGCTATACAAATAGCAAGATTTATTTCTCTATATTATCTATAGTTATGGATGGGTGGATGGATGGATTTATTTATGTATGGCGGGAAAAAAAAAAAAAAAGGCCTGCTGTACATTTAAACTTCTTCAGATGACCATGCTGATCTATTCTTATTCTTACTAGGGTCTACTGATGCCAGCCCAGGGGAAGCCAATTTTCCTCATTTTTGGGAAAAAGTTTCCGTCCGTCCCCACTCGAAATGCGTCCACCAAAAGAGATCTCTCAAAACGACCGACGGACGCACCTTCAGAGGCAAACTAGTGCTTGCTTCTAGTGTCATCGCGTGCTTAACCATCCTGCGTAGGGAGGTGACGAGTCCTGCAGGCTCTGCAAGCCTAGGATGCGTGAGCACGGTGCAAGAGGAAGGACTGAGGAGGATGTGAGGGGGTGCGGTTGAGAAAGCGTTGGGTGGGGCTATGCAGAGGTCTTCCAGCTCCCTCAGTGCATTGTGGGTGCGCCCGGAGTGCTGCCTGAGCGTGTTGCATCTGATACGTCCCCTATCTGGGGATCATATATTAAAGGGAGCATAGGTGCAGCACGTTTCTGTAAAACCAATAGAGGGCGTCCAATGGACTGCATGGCAGGTAGCTATACATAGATTTTAATGACGACGACTGCCAAGGCTAAAGCCCGTGTATATTCCATAGACTATAGCTATCTCCAGGATAGCTGCATGCACAGTCGCAGCCATTGTCTCACACGGCTGCTTTCATTCCGCGCTTCCTGACAAGGCAATGTACGCATACGTCACTAGTGACGTATGCGTACATTGACCTGAAGGAAGCGGAAGGTAGCGCAATGTACGCTTTTTGACCGGATGGAGGAAAATCGGGTTGCTGGAGGTCACGTGACCGAAGTGACAAGCGGCTCCAGGAGAAGATTTGGGATAAGAAGAAGAGGTAAAGCAGGCTGCCTGGGGAGCAATAGGTAAGTATATATTTTTTTGTTTTTAATGACAGAACCCCTTTAAGGCTCTTTTATGACACTTTTCGAACCGTGGTATGGTTACATGTGGGGAGTGTGGTGACAATACGGTTACACTAGGAAAGTGGGCTTACATGAGGGGAGCGTGGAGGTGGTGCGGCTACACAAGGGGACTGTGATGGAACCCCTAACAATAATCTGTGCCGTGGTCATTTCCATAAATGTCATAGAAGGTAATGAAAATGAAGTGAACAGTTTAGCATACAGTAATTCCCCTTTCACATGGGCCAAAACTCTCACTTACCCAAAGTAAGCTCTGTTAGACTACACATGTGATACTGGACAATGCACCCATCCTCAGCCCTAGTTGGCCTGTGGTTCACATTCCTATGTGGGTCAGAAGCGGTGTTGTGTCTCCTTAAGGAGAGCACCCAAAAAGTATGTGGAGACACCCATGGGGTAAATGGGTCAGGGGATGGTATAGTCACTACCCAAGCACTGCACACAGAAGAGGGGTTTGAAAACCTAAAAAATGAGTAAGAAAGCTTATAAGGTGATGCTAGCTCCTCTGGGATATCTATGCAAATAAGGATAAGACAATACCTCTATAGCGCCATCTATTGGATGCAGCATTCCTTCAAATCCAAGTGATTTATCACAAGCCTTAACAATGATTGGGAATATTAAACCAAGCCAGGAAGCCATGCACAGACACACTGTTTCAGGGCGAGCACCCACTGGCGTTTGCGTTTTTCCGCGGGGAAAAAAACGCAAGCGTTTTCGCCGCGTTTCCCTGCGTTTTTCCCGCCCGTTTTCCGCGGCGTTTTTCGCGGCGTTTTCGCGGCTTTTCTATTAATTTTCCATGGAGAAAAATAAGGACACATATGCAACTGACAGCTCCTATGTTAAAAACGCAAACGCAACGCAAAAAAAAACGCCAGTGGACAGGAACACATGTTATCTCTATGCCTGTGCAGGGAAAACGCAAAACGCAAAACGCAAAAACGCAAAACGCAGGTAAAAAAACGCCAGTGGGTGCTCGCCCTCATGGTGATTGGCCCTCCTCAGTGTGCAGCAGGCTTCTGGCTTAGGGTGCATTCACACGAACGTATATCGGCTCGGTTTTCACGCCGAGCCGATAGACGTTGTCTTCATATGCGGGGGGGGGGGGAGGCTGGAAGAGCCCAGGAGCAGGAACTGAGCTCCCGCCCCTCTCCACCCACTCTGCACTATTTGCAATGGGGAGAGGCGGAACAGGGGCAGGGCTAATACCTGGAACTTAGCCCCGCCTCCGCTCTGCCTCCTCTCATTGTAAATAGTGCAGAGGGGCGGAGAGGAGGCAGAGAGGGGGCGGGAGCTCAGTTCCTGCTCCTGCGCTCTTCCAGCCTCCACCCCCTGCACATGAGGACAACGTATATCGGCTTGGCATGAAAACCAAGCCGATATACGTTCGTGTGAATGCACCCTTAGTCTGTGAGGGGCCTGTGATGTGGATTATAAGCCGTGTCGTATCTCCTTAAGGTGAGCACCCGAAAAGTGTGTGGAGACACCTAGGGGGTGAGTGAGTCAGGGGATACGGAGATACGACACTGCTTATAATCCACAATCACAGGCCCCTCACAGACTGAGGGGTACATTCACACGAATGTATATCGGCTCGGTTTTCACGCCGAGCCGATATACGTCGTCCTCATCTGCGGGGGGGGGGGGGGAGGGCTGGAAGAGCCAGGAGCGAGAACTGAGCTCCCACCTCCTCTCTGCCTCCTCTCCACCCCTTCTCCGCCCCTCTGCCATGCTGTCCATTGGTTTCTACAGTAACATAACAGCGCCCTCTATTGGTTTTACAGAAACGTGCTGCACCTCCTATTGGAATTACCCAAATTACAGCACCATGGAGATTAGCGGGTCACCTCCCAGTTCTCCATCTTTTTGGCCCTAATTTTCTCTAGGGTGGTTTCAAACCGGCGGGAAAGTCGCGCCAATTTTACCCGATGCGTTGGTTATTGAAAAAAAAAAGCAGATTCCGCAGCCAATGCTGAGGTAAAATGAAAGCTGTGCTGTGATTGGTTGCTATTTTTTATACTGTTAAGGTAACATGAAAGCTGTGCTGTGATTGGTTGCTATATATTATACTGCTAGAGGCAACATGAAAGCTGTGCTGTGATTGGTTGATACTTCTTATACTACTCAGGTTACATGAAAGCTGTGCTGCGATTGGTTGCTATATATTATACCGGGAAGATCCTAGCAATACTGAGAATAATGAAAATAAAACACATCATAGGTTGAAGAAATTATACGCACGGCACGTCTTTTCTTCAGCCTTACATGACTATATATCTATATTTGTATACATCCATATATTTGGGTAGAAATCCATAAAAATATATATCGATATATATATGTATTTCTATATATTTATATAGATATTTATCTATACACAGAGACAGATAGATAGATAGATAGATAGATAGATAGATAGATAGATAGATAGATAGATAGATAGATAGATAGACTGCATGGAATAACCCTGGATGTCTGACAGTTGAAGCTGACTGGTGATGTCATTAAGGCTCTATTTTGACACGTACAGCTTGGAACCATAAACACTCATGCATGGCAGCCATTTACAGCCAGTCTCCATTGGAGATGGAATTGGGCAGAAATGTACTGGCCTATCTTCCTATTCTGACTCAATAACATGGCTGTAAGCGTATCGGCTGAAGTAACTTCTCTTGTAGTTATGAACCAGTACTCACAGAAGATATATGTTGTCAGACAGCATCCAACTCGACTGCAGAGGCATGTCAGAAGATTCCAGGGTTTATTCAGGTAGAAATCTTGTATAATGCACATTCAGCAGTAGGTAAAAAGAATGATGATTAGCCAAAGCACAGAGTAGAGACCTAGCACATAGGCTATAGACAGGAAACTTCCTAGCAGGAGGAAAAGGAGGAGTTATGCAATACAGGGGGTACAGAGGACCAGAAGGGACAAACTAAAGAAGGCAAACACTTGCAGATACAGTACAGGTTATACATGTCAATGAATAGAGTCAGGTAGATGAGACATGACACTTCCCAAGACGCCACAGCAGCCGGACAAATTGTATGTTTGACAGAATGGCTGTTTTATTCAGCCCATAAAGGTGACTACCCACTACAGTTCTTTTTTTCACTGCGAAATTCACAGCAGTTTTTTTTCTGCAGGCGTCTATGGGACTTGTAATGTTAAAATCGCAATCGCGCAAAATCGCGATTTTAACTGGAAGCAAAACAACAACACACACCCCCTACGTCTGTATGCTCCACGTATTCGGGTCATGGGCGTATGTACAGTGGATGCGGTCGCACCTGGGGCCCGGAGCCCTAGGGGGCCCATAAAGTCTCTCTTTCCCACATTGTAAACCAATGCTATCAATGAAGCTTTATAGTTGGGGGCCCAGTTCCAGACTTCGTACTGGGGCCCCACAGCTTCAAGTTACACCTCCGGATTAGGATAATGCTAGGCCATTCCAACCAGCCTGTGTGAGTGACCTACAGTCGCTGCTAGTTCAAAAGCGGCAAGCATGCAGGCTGGCCCCTGATGCGTGCTTCAGAGCCAACGCTTCTAGATGGAGCGACATTCGGGGAGCAAAGAACTCCAATGAACGGATGTCTACTTTAAAAGGATGTATTGCTTTATTCAATGCCTAGACACAGCAACAGTTCAACCGCTCGATAAAGACCGCAGTCAATAAAGGAAATAAGAAATGTGTCTGTTTAATGTAAACTTGCATGGGAAACGTTTGCGAGCCACTGACTGACTGAATGCTGCTGGTGCCGCTGCTGCATGTCTGAAACTTGGTCTGACGTTACATGCACCACCAGGAATAAGGCCTTGCCTATAAGCATTCCCCAGCTGGCAAAAACGGAACATCCCTGCCTATTCCTCACCGTGGAAGGACAGAACCTACCTTTTTTAAAAAAAATAAAAAAAATAGGCCACAGCGGCAGCCAACTGGATTTTGGTAGGCCGCTGTCTCCCCCTTGTGTGCTGCATTCAAAATGCACTCTGCTAAAAATAAAAAGGATCCAGTTCTGTGGCTTCTCGGAGGAGATAGGGGTTCCCCCACCTCCCGTCTCCGAGCTGCAGCGGAGACTGACTAACATGGCTGCCAAGTCTGGTATTTATACTTCTAAATTGATGACATCACAATGCAGTGACATCAGCCTGCCAGACACCTGGCTCATTTGCATACAGTGTGTATGTATGTATGTATGAATGAATGAATGAATCTATCTATTTATTAATTATGTAGATTATAGATATAGATTATATCTGAATTATAGATTTTGTGCATATAGATAAAAGATAGATTTTAGATGAGATATATATATATATATATATTTATATATCTACATACATACACAAACACATATAGCTGTATTATGTATATATGTAGATTCTATAATGTATGTTGATTATATAATAGATCTATTGATTGATAGATAGATAATCCATAGATCTATTATATAATTAATATACATGATAGAATCTACATAGATATAAATAATCTAAAATCTATCATCTGGATATAATGTATGTCTATAATGTACACTATCTATCTATCGCTATACAAATAGCAAGATTTATTTCTCTATATTATCTATAGTTATGGATGGGTGGATGGATGGATTTATTTATGTATGGCGGGAAAAAAAAAAAAAAAGGCCTGCTGTACATTTAAACTTCTTCAGATGACCATGCTGATCTATTCTTATTCTTACTAGGGTCTACTGATTGCCAGCCCAGGGGAAGCCAATTTTCCTCATTTTTGGGAAAAAGTTTCCGTCCGTCCCCACTCGAAATGCGTCCACCAAAAGAGATCTCTCAAAACGACCGACGGACGCACCTTCAGAGGCAAACTAGTGCTTGCTTCTAGTGTCATCGCGTGCTTAACCATCCTGCGTAGGGAGGTGACGAGTCCTGCAGGCTCTGCAAGCCTAGGATGCGTGAGCACGGTGCAAGAGGAAGGACTGAGGAGGATGTGAGGGGGTGCGGTTGAGAAAGCGTTGGGTGGGGCTATGCAGAGGTCTTCCAGCTCCCTCAGTGCATTGTGGGTGCGCCCGGAGTGCTGCCTGAGCGTGTTGCATCTGATACGTCCCCTATCTGGGGATCATATATTAAAGGGAGCATAGGTGCAGCACGTTTCTGTAAAACCAATAGAGGGCGCTGCAATGTTACTGTAGAAACCAATGGACTGCATGGCAGGTAGCTATACATAGATTTTAATGACGACGACTGCCAAGGCTAAAGCCCGTGTATATTCCATAGACTATAGCTATCTCCAGGATAGCTGCATGCACAGTCGCGCCATTGTCTCACACGGCTGCTTTCATTCCGCGCTTCCTGACAAGGCAATGTACGCATACGTCACTAGTGACGTATGCGTACATTGACCTGAAGGAAGCGGAAGGTAGCGCAATGTACGCTTTTTGACCGGATGGAGGAAAATCGGGTTGCTGGAGGTCACGTGACCGAAGTGACAAGCGGCTCCAGGAGAAGATTTGGGATAAGAAGAAGAGGTAAGCAGGCTGCCTGGGGAGCAATAGGTAAGTATATATTTTTTTGTTTTTAATGACAGAACCCCTTTAAGGCTCTTTTATGACACTTTTCGAACCGTGGTATGGTTACATGTGGGGAGTGTGGTGACAATACGGTTACACTAGGAAAGTGGGCTT
Organism: Eleutherodactylus coqui; assembly: GCF_035609145.1. NCBI lineage: Eukaryota > Metazoa > Chordata > Amphibia > Anura > Eleutherodactylidae > Eleutherodactylus > Eleutherodactylus coqui. The sequence goes on along the minus strand of NW_027102596.1, from coordinate 327,346 downwards.
ACATGAGGGGAGCGTGGAGGTGGTGCGGCTACACAAGGGGACTGTGATGGAACCCCTAACAATAATCTGTGCCGTGTCATTTCCATAAATGTCATAGAAGGTAATGAAAATGAAGTGAACAGTTTAGCATACAGTAATTCCCCTTTCACATGGGCCAAAACTCTCACTTACCCAAAGTAAGCTCTGTTAGACTACACATGTGATACTGGACAATGCACCCATCCTCAGCCCTAGTTGGCCTGTGGTTCACATTCCTATGTGGGTCAGAAGCGGTGTTGTGTCTCCTTAAGGAGAGCACCCAAAAAGTATGTGGAGACACCCATGGGGTAAATGGGTCAGGGGATGGTATAGTCACTACCCAAGCACTGCACACAGAAGAGGGGTTTGAAAACCTAAAAAATGAGTAAGAAAGCTTATAAGGTGATGCTAGCTCCTCTGGGATATCTATGCAAATAAGGATAAGACAATACCTCTATAGCGCCATCTATTGGATGCAGCATTCCTTCAAATCCAAGTGATTTATCACAAGCCTTAACAATGATTGGGAATATTAAACCAAGCCAGGAAGCCATGCACAGACACACTGTTTCAGGGCGAGCACCCACTGGCGTTTGCGTTTTCCGCGGGGAAAAAACGCAGCGTTTTCGCCGCGTTTCCCGCGTTTTTCCGCCCGTTTTCCGCGGCGTTTTTCGCGGCGTTTTCGCGGCTTTTCTATTAATTTCCATGGAGAAAAATAAGGACACATATGCAACTGACAGCTCCTATGTTAAAAACGCAAACGCAACGCAAAAAAAACGCCAGTGGACAGGAACACATGTTATCTCTATGCCTGTGCAGGGAAAACGCAAAACGCAAAACGCAAAACGCAAAACGCAGGTAAAAAAACGCCAGTGGGTGCTCGCCCTCATGGTGATTGGCCCTCCTCAGTGTGCAGCAGGCTTCTGGCTTAGGGTGCATTCACACGAACGTATATCGGCTCGGTTTTCACGCCGAGCCGATAGACGTTGTCTTCATATGCGGGGGGGGGGGGAGGCTGGAAGAGCCCAGGAGCAGGAACTGAGCTCCCGCCCCTCTCCACCCCTCTGCACTATTTGCAATGGGGAGAGGCGGAACAGGGGCAGGGCTAATACCTGGAACTTAGCCCCGCCTCCGCTCTGCCTCCTCTCATTGTAAATAGTGCAGAGGGGCGGAGAGGAGGCAGAGAGGGGGCGGGAGCTCAGTTCCTGCTCCTGCGCTCTTCCAGCCTCCACCCCCTGCACATGAGGACAACGTATATCGGCTTGGCATGAAAACCAAGCCGATATACGTTCGTGTGAATGCACCCTTAGTCTGTGAGGGGCCTGTGATGTGGATTATAAGCCGTGTCGTATCTCCTTAAGGTGAGCACCCGAAAAGTGTGTGGAGACACCTAGGGGGTGAGTGAGTCAGGGGATACGGAGATACGACACTGCTTATAATCCACATCACAGGCCCCTCACAGACTGAGGGTACATTCACACGAATGTATATCGGCTCGGTTTTCACGCCGAGCCGATATACGTCGTCCTCATCTGCGGGGGGGGGGGGAGGCTGGAAGAGCCAGGAGCGAGAACTGAGCTCCCACCTCCTCTCTGCCTCCTCTCCACCCCTTCTCCGCCCCTCTGCCATGCTGTCCATTGGTTTCTACAGTAACATAACAGCGCCCTCTATTGGTTTTACAGAAACGTGCTGCACCTCCTATTGGAATTACCCAAATTACAGCACCATGGAGATTAGCGGGTCACCTCCCAGTTCTCCATCTTTTTGCCCTAATTTTCTCTAGGGTGGTTTCAAACCGGCGGGAAAGTCGCGCCAATTTTACCCGATGCGTTGGTTATTGAAAAAAAAAGCAGATTCCGCAGCCAATGCTGAGGTAAAATGAAAGCTGTGCTGTGATTGGTTGCTATTTTTTATACTGTTAAGGTAACATGAAAGCTGTGCTGTGATTGGTTGCTATATATTATACTGCTGAGGCAACATGAAAGCTGTGCTGTGATTGGTTGATACTTCTTATACTACTCAGGTTACATGAAAGCTGTGCTGCGATTGGTTGCTATATATTATACCGGGAAGATCCTAGCAATACTGAGAATAATGAAAATAAAACACATCATAGGTTGAAGAAATTATACGCACGGCACGTCTTTTCTTCAGCCTTACATGACTATATATCTATATTTGTATACATCCATATATTTGGGTAGAAATCCATAAAAATATATATCGATATATATATGTATTTCTATATATTTATATAGATATTTATCTATACACAGAGACAGATAGATAGATAGATAGATAGATAGATAGATAGATAGATAGATAGATAGATAGATAGACTGCATGGAATAACCCTGGATGTCTGACAGTTGAAGCTGACTGGTGATGTCATTAAGGCTCTATTTTGACACGTACAGCTTGGAACCATAAACACTCATGCATGGCAGCCATTTACAGCCAGTCTCCATTGGAGATGGAATTGGGCAGAAATGTACTGGCCTATCTTCCTATTCTGACTCAATAACATGGCTGTAAGCGTATCGGCTGAAGTAACTTCTCTTGTAGTTATGAACCAGTACTCACAGAAGATATATGTTGTCAGACAGCATCCAACTCGACTGCAGAGGCATGTCAGAAGATTCCAGGGTTTATTCAGGTAGAAATCTTGTATAATGCACATTCAGCAGTAGGTAAAAAGAATGATGATTAGCCAAAGCACAGAGTAGAGACCTAGCACATAGGCTATAGACAGGAAACTCCCTAGCAGGAGGAAAAGGAGGAGTTATGCAATACAGGGGGTACAGAGGACCAGAAGGGACAAACTAAAGAAGGCAAACACTTGCAGATACAGTACAGGTTATACATGTCAATGAATAGAGTCAGGTAGATGAGACATGACACTTCCCAAGACGCCACAGCAGCCGGACAAATTGTATGTTTGACAGAATGGCTGTTTTATTCAGCCCATAAAGGTGACTACCCACTACAGTTCTTTTTTTCACTGCGAAATTCACAGCAGTTTTTTTTCTGCAGGCGTCTATGGGACTTGTAATGTTAAAATCGCAATCGCGCAAAATCGCGATTTTAACTGGAAGCAAAACAACAACACACACCCCCTACGTCTGTATGCTCCACGTATTCGGGTCATGGGCGTATGTACAGTGGATGCGGTCGCACCTGGGGCCCGGAGCCCTAGGGGGCCCATAAAGTCTCTCTTTCCCACATTGTAAACCAATGCTATCAATGAAGCTTTATAGTTGGGGGCCCAGTTCCAGACTTCGTACTGGGGCCCCACAGCTTCAAGTTACACCTCCGGATTAGGATAATGCTAGGCCATTCCAACCAGCCTGTGTGAGTGACCTACAGTCGCTGCTAGTTCAAAAGCGGCAAGCATGCAGGCTGGCCCCTGATGCGTGCTTCAGAGCCAACGCTTCTAGATGGAGCGACATTCGGGGAGCAAAGAACTCCAATGAACGGATGTCTACTTTAAAAGGATGTATTGCTTTATTCAATGCCTAGACACAGCAACAGTTCAACCGCTCGATAAAGACCGCAGTCAATAAAGGAAATAAAGAAATGTGTCTGTTTAATGTAAACTTGCATGGGAAACGTTTGCGAGCCACTGACTGACTGAATGCTGCTGGTGCCGCTGCTGCATGTCTGAAACTTGGTCTGACGTTACATGCACCACCAGGAATAAGGCCTTGCCTATAAGCATTCCCCAGCTGGCAAAAACGGAACATCCCTGCCTATTCCTCACCGTGGAAGGACAGAACCTACCTTTTTAAAAAAAAATAAAAAAAATAGGCCACAGCGGCAGCCAACTGGATTTTGGTAGGCCGCTGTCTCCCCCTTGTGTGCTGCATTCAAAATGCACTCTGCTAAAAATAAAAAGGATCCAGTTCTGTGGCTTCTCGGAGGAGATAGGGGTTCCCCCACCTCCCGTCTCCGAGCTGCAGCGGAGACTGACTAACATGGCTGCCAAGTCTGGTATTTATACTTCTAAATTGATGACATCACAATGCAGTGACATCAGCCTGCCAGACACCTGGCTCATTTGCATACAGTGTGTATGTATGTATGTATGAATGAATGAATGAATCTATCTATTTATTAATTATGTAGATTATAGATATAGATTATATCTGAATTATAGATTTTGTGCATATAGATAAAAGATAGATTTTAGATGAGATATATATATATATATATATTTATATATCTACATACATACACAAACACATATAGCTGTATTATGTATATATGTAGATTCTATAATGTATGTTGATTATATAATAGATCTATTGATTGATAGATAGATAATCCATAGATCTATTATATAATTAATATACATGATAGAATCTACATAGATATAAATAATCTAAAATCTATCATCTGGATATAATGTATGTCTATAATGTACACTATCTATCTATCGCTATACAAATAGCAAGATTTATTTCTCTATATTATCTATAGTTATGGATGGGTGGATGGATGGATTTATTTATGTATGGCGGGAAAAAAAAAAAAAAAGGCCTGCTGTACATTTAAACTTCTTCAGATGACCATGCTGATCTATTCTTATTCTTACTAGGGTCTACTGATGCCAGCCCAGGGGAAGCCAATTTTCCTCATTTTTGGGAAAAAGTTTCCGTCCGTCCCCACTCGAAATGCGTCCACCAAAAGAGATCTCTCAAAACGACCGACGGACGCACCTTCAGAGGCAAACTAGTGCTTGCTTCTAGTGTCATCGCGTGCTTAACCATCCTGCGTAGGGAGGTGACGAGTCCTGCAGGCTCTGCAAGCCTAGGATGCGTGAGCACGGTGCAAGAGGAAGGACTGAGGAGGATGTGAGGGGGTGCGGTTGAGAAAGCGTTGGGTGGGGCTATGCAGAGGTCTTCCAGCTCCCTCAGTGCATTGTGGGTGCGCCCGGAGTGCTGCCTGAGCGTGTTGCATCTGATACGTCCCCTATCTGGGGATCATATATTAAAGGGAGCATAGGTGCAGCACGTTTCTGTAAAACCAATAGAGGGCGCTGCAATGTTACTGTAGAAACCAATGGACTGCATGGCAGGTAGCTATACATAGATTTTAATGACGACGACTGCCAAGGCTAAAGCCCGTGTATATTCCATAGACTATAGCTATCTCCAGGATAGCTGCATGCACAGTCGCGCCATTGTCTCACACGGCTGCTTTCATTCCGCGCTTCCTGACAAGGCAATGTACGCATACGTCACTAGTGACGTATGCGTACATTGACCTGAAGGAAGCGGAAGGTAGCGCAATGTACGCTTTTTGACCGGATGGAGGAAAATCGGGTTGCTGGAGGTCACGTGACCGAAGTGACAAGCGGCTCCAGGAGAAGATTTGGGATAAGAAGAAGAGGTAAGCAGGCTGCCTGGGGAGCAATAGGTAAGTATATATTTTTTTGTTTTTAATGACAGAACCCCTTTAAGGCTCTTTTATGACACTTTTCGAACCGTGGTATGGTTACATGTGGGGAGTGTGGTGACAATACGGTTACACTAGGAAAGTGGGCTTACATGAGGGGAGCGTGGAGGTGGTGCGGCTACACAAGGGGACTGTGATGGAACCCCTAACAATAATCTGTGCCGTGTCATTTCCATAAATGTCATAGAAGGTAATGAAAATGAAGTGAACAGTTTAGCATACAGTAATTCCCCTTTCACATGGGCCAAAACTCTCACTTACCCAAAGTAAGCTCTGTTAGACTACACATGTGATACTGGACAATGCACCCATCCTCAGCCCTAGTTGGCCTGTGGTTCACATTCCTATGTGGGTCAGAAGCGGTGTTGTGTCTCCTTAAGGAGAGCACCCAAAAAGTATGTGGAGACACCCATGGGGTAAATGGGTCAGGGGATGGTATAGTCACTACCCAAGCACTGCACACAGAAGAGGGGTTTGAAAACCTAAAAAATGAGTAAGAAAGCTTATAAGGTGATGCTAGCTCCTCTGGGATATCTATGCAAATAAGGATAAGACAATACCTCTATAGCGCCATCTATTGGATGCAGCATTCCTTCAAATCCAAGTGATTTATCACAAGCCTTAACAATGATTGGGAATATTAAACCAAGCCAGGAAGCCATGCACAGACACACTGTTTCAGGGCGAGCACCCACTGGCGTTTGCGTTTTCCGCGGGGAAAAAACGCAGCGTTTTCGCCGCGTTTCCCGCGTTTTTCCGCCCGTTTTCCGCGGCGTTTTTCGCGGCGTTTTCGCGGCTTTTCTATTAATTTCCATGGAGAAAAATAAGGACACATATGCAACTGACAGCTCCTATGTTAAAAACGCAAACGCAACGCAAAAAAAACGCCAGTGGACAGGAACACATGTTATCTCTATGCCTGTGCAGGAAAAACGCAAAACGCAAAACGCAGGTAAAAAAACGCCAGTGGGTGCTCGCCCTCATGGTGATTGGCCCTCCTCAGTGTGCAGCAGGCTTCTGGCTTAGGGTGCATTCACACGAACGTATATCGGCTCGGTTTTCACGCCGAGCCGATAGACGTTGTCTTCATATGCGGGGGGGGGGGAGGCTGGAAGAGCCCAGGAGCAGGAACTGAGCTCCCGCCCCCCTCCACCCCTCTGCACTATTTGCAATGGGGAGAGGCGGAACAGGGGTAGGGCTAATACCTGGAACTTAGCCCCGCCTCCGCTCTGCCTCCTCTCATTGTAAATAGTGCAGAGGGGCGGAGAGGAGGCAGAGAGGGGGCGGGAGCTCAGTTCCTGCTCCTGCGCTCTTCCAGCCTCCACCCCCTGCACATGAGGACAACGTATATCGGCTTGGCATGAAAACCAAGCCGATATACGTTCGTGTGAATGCACCCTTAGTCTGTGAGGGGCCTGTGATGTGGATTATAAGCCGTGTCGTATCTCCTTAAGGTGAGCACCCGAAAAGTGTGTGGAGACACCTAGGGGGTGAGTGAGTCAGGGGATACGGAGATACGACACTGCTTATAATCCACATCACAGGCCCCTCACAGACTGAGGGTACATTCACACGAATGTATATCGGCTCGGTTTTCACGCCGAGCCGATATACGTCGTCCTCATCTGCGGGGGGGGGGGGGAGGCTGGAAGAGCCAGGAGCGAGAACTGAGCTCCCACCTCCTCTCTGCCTCCTCTCCACCCCTTCTCCGCCCCTCTGCCATGCTGTCCATTGGTTTCTACAGTAACATAACAGCGCCCTCTATTGGTTTTACAGAAACGTGCTGCACCTCCTATTGGATTTACCCAAATTACAGCACCATGGAGATTAGCGGGTCACCTCCCAGTTCTCCATCTTTTTGCCCTAATTTTCTCTAGGGTGGTTTCAAACCGGCGGGAAAGTCGCGCCAATTTTACCCGATGCGTTGGTTATTGAAAAAAAAAGCAGATTCCGCAGCCAATGCTGAGGTAAAATGAAAGCTGTGCTGTGATTGGTTGCTATTTTTTATACTGTTAAGGTAACATGAAAGCTGTGCTGTGATTGGTTGCTATATATTATACTGCTGAGGCAACATGAAAGCTGTGCTGTGATTGGTTGATACTTCTTATACTACTCAGGTTACATGAAAGCTGTGCTGCGATTGGTTGCTATATATTATACCGGGAAGATCCTAGCAATACTGAGAATAATGAAAATAAAACACATCATAGGTTGAAGAAATTATACGCACGGCACGTCTTTTCTTCAGCCTTACATGACTATATATCTATATTTGTATACATCCATATATTTGGGTAGAAATCCATAAAAATATATATCGATATATATATGTATTTCTATATATTTATATAGATATTTATCTATACACAGAGACAGATAGATAGATAGATAGATAGATAGATAGATAGATAGATAGATAGATAGATAGATAGACTGCATGGAATAACCCTGGATGTCTGACAGTTGAAGCTGACTGGTGATGTCATTAAGGCTCTATTTTGACACGTACAGCTTGGAACCATAAACACTCATGCATGGCAGCCATTTACAGCCAGTCTCCATTGGAGATGGAATTGGGCAGAAATGTACTGGCCTATCTTCCTATTCTGACTCAATAACATGGCTGTAAGCGTATCGGCTGAAGTAACTTCTCTTGTAGTTATGAACCAGTACTCACAGAAGATATATGTTGTCAGACAGCATCCAACTCGACTGCAGAGGCATGTCAGAAGATTCCAGGGTTTATTCAGGTAGAAATCTTGTATAATGCACATTCAGCAGTAGGTAAAAAGAATGATGATTAGCCAAAGCACAGAGTAGAGACCTAGCACATAGGCTATAGACAGGAAACTCCCTAGCAGGAGGAAAAGGAGGAGTTATGCAATACAGGGGGTACAGAGGACCAGAAGGGACAAACTAAAGAAGGCAAACACTTGCAGATACAGTACAGGTTATACATGTCAATGAATAGAGTCAGGTAGATGAGACATGACACTTCCCAAGACGCCACAGCAGCCGGACAAATTGTATGTTTGACAGAATGGCTGTTTTATTCAGCCCATAAAGGTGACTACCCACTACAGTTCTTTTTTTCACTGCGAAATTCACAGCAGTTTTTTTTCTGCAGGCGTCTATGGGACTTGTAATGTTAAAATCGCAATCGCGCAAAATCGCGATTTTAACTGGAAGCAAAACAACAACACACACCCCCTACGTCTGTATGCTCCACGTATTCGGGTCATGGGCGTATGTACAGTGGATGCGGTCGCACCTGGGGCCCGGAGCCCTAGGGGGCCCATAAAGTCTCTCTTTCCCACATTGTAAACCAATGCTATCAATGAAGCTTTATAGTTGGGGGCCCAGTTCCAGACTTCGTACTGGGGCCCCACAGCTTCAAGTTACACCTCCGGATTAGGATAATGCTAGGCCATTCCAACCAGCCTGTGTGAGTGACCTACAGTCGCTGCTAGTTCAAAAGCGGCAAGCATGCAGGCTGGCCCCTGATGCGTGCTTCAGAGCCAACGCTTCTAGATGGAGCGACATTCGGGGAGCAAAGAACTCCAATGAACGGATGTCTACTTTAAAAGGATGTATTGCTTTATTCAATGCCTAGACACAGCAACAGTTCAACCGCTCGATAAAGACCGCAGTCAATAAAGGAAATAAAGAAATGTGTCTGTTTAATGTAAACTTGCATGGGAAACGTTTGCGAGCCACTGACTGACTGAATGCTGCTGGTGCCGCTGCTGCATGTCTGAAACTTGGTCTGACGTTACATGCACCACCAGGAATAAGGCCTTGCCTATAAGCATTCCCCAGCTGGCAAAAACGGAACATCCCTGCCTATTCCTCACCGTGGAAGGACAGAACCTACCTTTTTAAAAAAAAATAAAAAAAATAGGCCACAGCGGCAGCCAACTGGATTTTGGTAGGCCGCTGTCTCCCCCTTGTGTGCTGCATTCAAAATGCACTCTGCTAAAAATAAAAAGGATCCAGTTCTGTGGCTTCTCGGAGGAGATAGGGGTTCCCCCACCTCCCGTCTCCGAGCTGCAGCGGAGACTGACTAACATGGCTGCCAAGTCTGGTATTTATACTTCTAAATTGATGACATCACAATGCAGTGACATCAGCCTGCCAGACACCTGGCTCATTTGCATACAGTGTGTATGTATGTATGTATGAATGAATGAATGAATCTATCTATTTATTAATTATGTAGATTATAGATATAGATTATATCTGAATTATAGATTTTGTGCATATAGATAAAAGATAGATTTTAGATGAGATATATATATATATATATATATATTTATATATCTACATACATACACAAACACATATAGCTGTATTATGTATATATGTAGATTCTATAATGTATGTTGATTATATAATAGATCTATTGATTGATAGATAGATAATCCATAGATCTATTATATAATTAATATACATGATAGAATCTACATAGATATAAATAATCTAAAATCTATCATCTGGATATAATGTATGTCTATAATGTACACTATCTATCTATCGCTATACAAATAGCAAGATTTATTTCTCTATATTATCTATAGTTATGGATGGGTGGATGGATGGATTTATTTATGTATGGCGGGAAAAAAAAAAAAAAAGGCCTGCTGTACATTTAAACTTCTTCAGATGACCATGCTGATCTATTCTTATTCTTACTAGGGTCTACTGATGCCAGCCCAGGGGAAGCCAATTTTCCTCATTTTTGGGAAAAAGTTTCCGTCCGTCCCCACTCGAAATGCGTCCACCAAAAGAGATCTCTCAAAACGACCGACGGACGCACCTTCAGAGGCAAACTAGTGCTTGCTTCTAGTGTCATCGCGTGCTTAACCATCCTGCGTAGGGAGGTGACGAGTCCTGCAGGCTCTGCAAGCCTAGGATGCGTGAGCACGGTGCAAGAGGAAGGACTGAGGAGGATGTGAGGGGGTGCGGTTGAGAAAGCGTTGGGTGGGGCTATGCAGAGGTCTTCCAGCTCCCTCAGTGCATTGTGGGTGCGCCCGGAGTGCTGCCTGAGCGTGTTGCATCTGATACGTCCCCTATCTGGGGATCATATATTAAAGGGAGCATAGGTGCAGCACGTTTCTGTAAAACCAATAGAGGGCGCTGCAATGTTACTGTAGAAACCAATGGACTGCATGGCAGGTAGCTATACATAGATTTTAATGACGACGACTGCCAAGGCTAAAGCCCGTGTATATTCCATAGACTATAGCTATCTCCAGGATAGCTGCATGCACAGTCGCGCCATTGTCTCACACGGCTGCTTTCATTCCGCGCTTCCTGACAAGGCAATGTACGCATACGTCACTAGTGACGTATGCGTACATTGACCTGAAGGAAGCGGAAGGTAGCGCAATGTACGCTTTTTGACCGGATGGAGGAAAATCGGGTTGCTGGAGGTCACGTGACCGAAGTGACAAGCGGCTCCAGGAGAAGATTTGGGATAAGAAGAAGAGGTAAGCAGGCTGCCTGGGGAGCAATAGGTAAGTATATATTTTTTTGTTTTTAATGACAGAACCCCTTTAAGGCTCTTTTATGACACTTTTCGAACCGTGGTATGGTTACATGTGGGGAGTGTGGTGACAATACGGTTACACTAGGAAAGTGGGCTTACATGAGGGGAGCGTGGAGGTGGTGCGGCTACACAAGGGGACTGTGATGGAACCCCTAACAATAATCTGTGCCGTGTCATTTCCATAAATGTCATAGAAGGTAATGAAAATGAAGTGAACAGTTTAGCATACAGTAATTCCCCTTTCACATGGGCCAAAACTCTCACTTACCCAAAGTAAGCTCTGTTAGACTACACATGTGATACTGGACAATGCACCCATCCTCAGCCCTAGTTGGCCTGTGGTTCACATTCCTATGTGGGTCAGAAGCGGTGTTGTGTCTCCTTAAGGAGAGCACCCAAAAAGTATGTGGAGACACCCATGGGGTAAATGGGTCAGGGGATGGTATAGTCACTACCCAAGCACTGCACACAGAAGAGGGGTTTGAAAACCTAAAAAATGAGTAAGAAAGCTTATAAGGTGATGCTAGCTCCTCTGGGATATCTATGCAAATAAGGATAAGACAATACCTCTATAGCGCCATCTATTGGATGCAGCATTCCTTCAAATCCAAGTGATTTATCACAAGCCTTAACAATGATTGGGAATATTAAACCAAGCCAGGAAGCCATGCACAGACACACTGTTTCAGGGCGAGCACCCACTGGCGTTTGCGTTTTCCGCGGGGAAAAAACGCAGCGTTTTCGCCGCGTTTCCCGCGTTTTTCCGCCCGTTTTCCGCGGCGTTTTTCGCGGCGTTTTCGCGGCTTTTCTATTAATTTCCATGGAGAAAAATAAGGACACATATGCAACTGACAGCTCCTATGTTAAAAACGCAAACGCAACGCAAAAAAAACGCCAGTGGACAGGAACACATGTTATCTCTATGCCTGTGCAGGAAAAACGCAAAACGCAAAACGCAGGTAAAAAAACGCCAGTGGGTGCTCGCCCTCATGGTGATTGGCCCTCCTCAGTGTGCAGCAGGCTTCTGGCTTAGGGTGCATTCACACGAACGTATATCGGCTCGGTTTTCACGCCGAGCCGATAGACGTTGTCTTCATATGCGGGGGGGGGGGAGGCTGGAAGAGCCCAGGAGCAGGAACTGAGCTCCCGCCCCCCTCCACCCCTCTGCACTATTTGCAATGGGGAGAGGCGGAACAGGGGTAGGGCTAATACCTGGAACTTAGCCCCGCCTCCGCTCTGCCTCCTCTCATTGTAAATAGTGCAGAGGGGCGGAGAGGAGGCAGAGAGGGGGCGGGAGCTCAGTTCCTGCTCCTGCGCTCTTCCAGCCTCCACCCCCTGCACATGAGGACAACGTATATCGGCTTGGCATGAAAACCAAGCCGATATACGTTCGTGTGAATGCACCCTTAGTCTGTGAGGGGCCTGTGATGTGGATTATAAGCCGTGTCGTATCTCCTTAAGGTGAGCACCCGAAAAGTGTGTGGAGACACCTAGGGGGTGAGTGAGTCAGGGGATACGGAGATACGACACTGCTTATAATCCACATCACAGGCCCCTCACAGACTGAGGGTACATTCACACGAATGTATATCGGCTCGGTTTTCACGCCGAGCCGATATACGTCGTCCTCATCTGCGGGGGGGGGGGGGAGGCTGGAAGAGCCAGGAGCGAGAACTGAGCTCCCACCTCCTCTCTGCCTCCTCTCCACCCCTTCTCCGCCCCTCTGCCATGCTGTCCATTGGTTTCTACAGTAACATAACAGCGCCCTCTATTGGTTTTACAGAAACGTGCTGCACCTCCTATTGGATTTACCCAAATTACAGCACCATGGAGATTAGCGGGTCACCTCCCAGTTCTCCATCTTTTTGCCCTAATTTTCTCTAGGGTGGTTTCAAACCGGCGGGAAAGTCGCGCCAATTTTACCCGATGCGTTGGTTATTGAAAAAAAAAGCAGATTCCGCAGCCAATGCTGAGGTAAAATGAAAGCTGTGCTGTGATTGGTTGCTATTTTTTATACTGTTAAGGTAACATGAAAGCTGTGCTGTGATTGGTTGCTATATATTATACTGCTGAGGCAACATGAAAGCTGTGCTGTGATTGGTTGATACTTCTTATACTACTCAGGTTACATGAAAGCTGTGCTGCGATTGGTTGCTATATATTATACCGGGAAGATCCTAGCAATACTGAGAATAATGAAAATAAAACACATCATAGGTTGAAGAAATTATACGCACGGCACGTCTTTTCTTCAGCCTTACATGACTATATATCTATATTTGTATACATCCATATATTTGGGTAGAAATCCATAAAAATATATATCGATATATATATGTATTTCTATATATTTATATAGATATTTATCTATACACAGAGACAGATAGATAGATAGATAGATAGATAGATAGATAGATAGATAGATAGATAGATAGATAGATAGACTGCATGGAATAACCCTGGATGTCTGACAGTTGAAGCTGACTGGTGATGTCATTAAGGCTCTATTTTGACACGTACAGCTTGGAACCATAAACACTCATGCATGGCAGCCATTTACAGCCAGTCTCCATTGGAGATGGAATTGGGCAGAAATGTACTGGCCTATCTTCCTATTCTGACTCAATAACATGGCTGTAAGCGTATCGGCTGAAGTAACTTCTCTTGTAGTTATGAACCAGTACTCACAGAAGATATATGTTGTCAGACAGCATCCAACTCGACTGCAGAGGCATGTCAGAAGATTCCAGGGTTTATTCAGGTAGAAATCTTGTATAATGCACATTCAGCAGTAGGTAAAAAGAATGATGATTAGCCAAAGCACAGAGTAGAGACCTAGCACATAGGCTATAGACAGGAAACTCCCTAGCAGGAGGAAAAGGAGGAGTTATGCAATACAGGGGGTACAGAGGACCAGAAGGGACAAACTAAAGAAGGCAAACACTTGCAGATACAGTACAGGTTATACATGTCAATGAATAGAGTCAGGTAGATGAGACATGACACTTCCCAAGACGCCACAGCAGCCGGACAAATTGTATGTTTGACAGAATGGCTGTTTTATTCAGCCCATAAAGGTGACTACCCACTACAGTTCTTTTTTTCACTGCGAAATTCACAGCAGTTTTTTTTCTGCAGGCGTCTATGGGACTTGTAATGTTAAAATCGCAATCGCGCAAAATCGCGATTTTAACTGGAAGCAAAACAACAACACACACCCCCTACGTCTGTATGCTCCACGTATTCGGGTCATGGGCGTATGTACAGTGGATGCGGTCGCACCTGGGGCCCGGAGCCCTAGGGGGCCCATAAAGTCTCTCTTTCCCACATTGTAAACCAATGCTATCAATGAAGCTTTATAGTTGGGGGCCCAGTTCCAGACTTCGTACTGGGGCCCCACAGCTTCAAGTTACACCTCCGGATTAGGATAATGCTAGGCCATTCCAACCAGCCTGTGTGAGTGACCTACAGTCGCTGCTAGTTCAAAAGCGGCAAGCATGCAGGCTGGCCCCTGATGCGTGCTTCAGAGCCAACGCTTCTAGATGGAGCGACATTCGGGGAGCAAAGAACTCCAATGAACGGATGTCTACTTTAAAAGGATGTATTGCTTTATTCAATGCCTAGACACAGCAACAGTTCAACCGCTCGATAAAGACCGCAGTCAATAAAGGAAATAAAGAAATGTGTCTGTTTAATGTAAACTTGCATGGGAAACGTTTGCGAGCCACTGACTGACTGAATGCTGCTGGTGCCGCTGCTGCATGTCTGAAACTTGGTCTGACGTTACATGCACCACCAGGAATAAGGCCTTGCCTATAAGCATTCCCCAGCTGGCAAAAACGGAACATCCCTGCCTATTCCTCACCGTGGAAGGACAGAACCTACCTTTTTAAAAAAAAATAAAAAAAATAGGCCACAGCGGCAGCCAACTGGATTTTGGTAGGCCGCTGTCTCCCCCTTGTGTGCTGCATTCAAAATGCACTCTGCTAAAAATAAAAAGGATCCAGTTCTGTGGCTTCTCGGAGGAGATAGGGGTTCCCCCACCTCCCGTCTCCGAGCTGCAGCGGAGACTGACTAACATGGCTGCCAAGTCTGGTATTTATACTTCTAAATTGATGACATCACAATGCAGTGACATCAGCCTGCCAGACACCTGGCTCATTTGCATACAGTGTGTATGTATGTATGTATGAATGAATGAATGAATCTATCTATTTATTAATTATGTAGATTATAGATATAGATTATATCTGAATTATAGATTTTGTGCATATAGATAAAAGATAGATTTTAGATGAGATATATATATATATATATATTTATATATCTACATACATACACAAACACATATAGCTGTATTATGTATATATGTAGATTCTATAATGTATGTTGATTATATAATAGATCTATTGATTGATAGATAGATAATCCATAGATCTATTATATAATTAATATACATGATAGAATCTACATAGATATAAATAATCTAAAATCTATCATCTGGATATAATGTATGTCTATAATGTACACTATCTATCTATCGCTATACAAATAGCAAGATTTATTTCTCTATATTATCTATAGTTATGGATGGGTGGATGGATGGATTTATTTATGTATGGCGGGAAAAAAAAAAAAAAAGGCCTGCTGTACATTTAAACTTCTTCAGATGACCATGCTGATCTATTCTTATTCTTACTAGGGTCTACTGATGCCAGCCCAGGGGAAGCCAATTTTCCTCATTTTTGGGAAAAAGTTTCCGTCCGTCCCCACTCGAAATGCGTCCACCAAAAGAGATCTCTCAAAACGACCGACGGACGCACCTTCAGAGGCAAACTAGTGCTTGCTTCTAGTGTCATCGCGTGCTTAACCATCCTGCGTAGGGAGGTGACGAGTCCTGCAGGCTCTGCAAGCCTAGGATGCGTGAGCACGGTGCAAGAGGAAGGACTGAGGAGGATGTGAGGGGGTGCGGTTGAGAAAGCGTTGGGTGGGGCTATGCAGAGGTCTTCCAGCTCCCTCAGTGCATTGTGGGTGCGCCCGGAGTGCTGCCTGAGCGTGTTGCATCTGATACGTCCCCTATCTGGGGATCATATATTAAAGGGAGCATAGGTGCAGCACGTTTCTGTAAAACCAATAGAGGGCGCTGCAATGTTACTGTAGAAACCAATGGACTGCATGGCAGGTAGCTATACATAGATTTTAATGACGACGACTGCCAAGGCTAAAGCCCGTGTATATTCCATAGACTATAGCTATCTCCAGGATAGCTGCATGCACAGTCGCGCCATTGTCTCACACGGCTGCTTTCATTCCGCGCTTCCTGACAAGGCAATGTACGCATACGTCACTAGTGACGTATGCGTACATTGACCTGAAGGAAGCGGAAGGTAGCGCAATGTACGCTTTTTGACCGGATGGAGGAAAATCGGGTTGCTGGAGGTCACGTGACCGAAGTGACAAGCGGCTCCAGGAGAAGATTTGGGATAAGAAGAAGAGGTAAGCAGGCTGCCTGGGGAGCAATAGGTAAGTATATATTTTTTTGTTTTTAATGACAGAACCCCTTTAAGGCTCTTTTATGACACTTTTCGAACCGTGGTATGGTTACATGTGGGGAGTGTGGTGACAATACGGTTACACTAGGAAAGTGGGCTTACATGAGGGGAGCGTGGAGGTGGTGCGGCTACACAAGGGGACTGTGATGGAACCCCTAACAATAATCTGTGCCGTGTCATTTCCATAAATGTCATAGAAGGTAATGAAAATGAAGTGAACAGTTTAGCATACAGTAATTCCCCTTTCACATGGGCCAAAACTCTCACTTACCCAAAGTAAGCTCTGTTAGACTACACATGTGATACTGGACAATGCACCCATCCTCAGCCCTAGTTGGCCTGTGGTTCACATTCCTATGTGGGTCAGAAGCGGTGTTGTGTCTCCTTAAGGAGAGCACCCAAAAAGTATGTGGAGACACCCATGGGGTAAATGGGTCAGGGGATGGTATAGTCACTACCCAAGCACTGCACACAGAAGAGGGGTTTGAAAACCTAAAAAATGAGTAAGAAAGCTTATAAGGTGATGCTAGCTCCTCTGGGATATCTATGCAAATAAGGATAAGACAATACCTCTATAGCGCCATCTATTGGATGCAGCATTCCTTCAAATCCAAGTGATTTATCACAAGCCTTAACAATGATTGGGAATATTAAACCAAGCCAGGAAGCCATGCACAGACACACTGTTTCAGGGCGAGCACCCACTGGCGTTTGCGTTTTCCGCGGGGAAAAAACGCAGCGTTTTCGCCGCGTTTCCCGCGTTTTTCCGCCCGTTTTCCGCGGCGTTTTTCGCGGCGTTTTCGCGGCTTTTCTATTAATTTCCATGGAGAAAAATAAGGACACATATGCAACTGACAGCTCCTATGTTAAAAACGCAAACGCAACGCAAAAAAAACGCCAGTGGACAGGAACACATGTTATCTCTATGCCTGTGCAGGAAAAACGCAAAACGCAAAACGCAGGTAAAAAAACGCCAGTGGGTGCTCGCCCTCATGGTGATTGGCCCTCCTCAGTGTGCAGCAGGCTTCTGGCTTAGGGTGCATTCACACGAACGTATATCGGCTCGGTTTTCACGCCGAGCCGATAGACGTTGTCTTCATATGCGGGGGGGGGGGGAGGCTGGAAGAGCCCAGGAGCAGGAACTGAGCTCCCGCCCCTCTCCACCCCTCTGCACTATTTGCAATGGGGAGAGGCGGAACAGGGGCAGGGCTAATACCTGGAACTTAGCCCCGCCTCCGCTCTGCCTCCTCTCATTGTAAATAGTGCAGAGGGGCGGAGAGGAGGCAGAGAGGGGGCGGGAGCTCAGTTCCTGCTCCTGCGCTCTTCCAGCCTCCACCCCCTGCACATGAGGACAACGTATATCGGCTTGGCATGAAAACCAAGCCGATATACGTTCGTGTGAATGCACCCTTAGTCTGTGAGGGGCCTGTGATGTGGATTATAAGCCGTGTCGTATCTCCTTAAGGTGAGCACCCGAAAAGTGTGTGGAGACACCTAGGGGGTGAGTGAGTCAGGGGATACGGAGATACGACACTGCTTATAATCCACATCACAGGCCCCTCACAGACTGAGGGTACATTCACACGAATGTATATCGGCTCGGTTTTCACGCCGAGCCGATATACGTCGTCCTCATCTGCGGGGGGGGGGGGAGGCTGGAAGAGCCAGGAGCGAGAACTGAGCTCCCACCTCCTCTCTGCCTCCTCTCCACCCCTTCTCCGCCCCTCTGCCATGCTGTCCATTGGTTTCTACAGTAACATAACAGCGCCCTCTATTGGTTTTACAGAAACGTGCTGCACCTCCTATTGGAATTACCCAAATTACAGCACCATGGAGATTAGCGGGTCACCTCCCAGTTCTCCATCTTTTTGCCCTAATTTTCTCTAGGGTGGTTTCAAACCGGCGGGAAAGTCGCGCCAATTTTACCCGATGCGTTGGTTATTGAAAAAAAAAGCAGATTCCGCAGCCAATGCTGAGGTAAAATGAAAGCTGTGCTGTGATTGGTTGCTATTTTTTATACTGTTAAGGTAACATGAAAGCTGTGCTGTGATTGGTTGCTATATATTATACTGCTGAGGCAACATGAAAGCTGTGCTGTGATTGGTTGATACTTCTTATACTACTCAGGTTACATGAAAGCTGTGCTGCGATTGGTTGCTATATATTATACCGGGAAGATCCTAGCAATACTGAGAATAATGAAAATAAAACACATCATAGGTTGAAGAAATTATACGCACGGCACGTCTTTTCTTCAGCCTTACATGACTATATATCTATATTTGTATACATCCATATATTTGGGTAGAAATCCATAAAAATATATATCGATATATATATGTATTTCTATATATTTATATAGATATTTATCTATACACAGAGACAGATAGATAGATAGATAGATAGATAGATAGATAGATAGATAGATAGATAGATAGACTGCATGGAATAACCCTGGATGTCTGACAGTTGAAGCTGACTGGTGATGTCATTAAGGCTCTATTTTGACACGTACAGCTTGGAACCATAAACACTCATGCATGGCAGCCATTTACAGCCAGTCTCCATTGGAGATGGAATTGGGCAGAAATGTACTGGCCTATCTTCCTATTCTGACTCAATAACATGGCTGTAAGCGTATCGGCTGAAGTAACTTCTCTTGTAGTTATGAACCAGTACTCACAGAAGATATATGTTGTCAGACAGCATCCAACTCGACTGCAGAGGCATGTCAGAAGATTCCAGGGTTTATTCAGGTAGAAATCTTGTATAATGCACATTCAGCAGTAGGTAAAAAGAATGATGATTAGCCAAAGCACAGAGTAGAGACCTAGCACATAGGCTATAGACAGGAAACTCCCTAGCAGGAGGAAAAGGAGGAGTTATGCAATACAGGGGGTACAGAGGACCAGAAGGGACAAACTAAAGAAGGCAAACACTTGCAGATACAGTACAGGTTATACATGTCAATGAATAGAGTCAGGTAGATGAGACATGACACTTCCCAAGACGCCACAGCAGCCGGACAAATTGTATGTTTGACAGAATGGCTGTTTTATTCAGCCCATAAAGGTGACTACCCACTACAGTTCTTTTTTTCACTGCGAAATTCACAGCAGTTTTTTTTCTGCAGGCGTCTATGGGACTTGTAATGTTAAAATCGCAATCGCGCAAAATCGCGATTTTAACTGGAAGCAAAACAACAACACACACCCCCTACGTCTGTATGCTCCACGTATTCGGGTCATGGGCGTATGTACAGTGGATGCGGTCGCACCTGGGGCCCGGAGCCCTAGGGGGCCCATAAAGTCTCTCTTTCCCACATTGTAAACCAATGCTATCAATGAAGCTTTATAGTTGGGGGCCCAGTTCCAGACTTCGTACTGGGGCCCCACAGCTTCAAGTTACACCTCCGGATTAGGATAATGCTAGGCCATTCCAACCAGCCTGTGTGAGTGACCTACAGTCGCTGCTAGTTCAAAAGCGGCAAGCATGCAGGCTGGCCCCTGATGCGTGCTTCAGAGCCAACGCTTCTAGATGGAGCGACATTCGGGGAGCAAAGAACTCCAATGAACGGATGTCTACTTTAAAAGGATGTATTGCTTTATTCAATGCCTAGACACAGCAACAGTTCAACCGCTCGATAAAGACCGCAGTCAATAAAGGAAATAAAGAAATGTGTCTGTTTAATGTAAACTTGCATGGGAAACGTTTGCGAGCCACTGACTGACTGAATGCTGCTGGTGCCGCTGCTGCATGTCTGAAACTTGGTCTGACGTTACATGCACCACCAGGAATAAGGCCTTGCCTATAAGCATTCCCCAGCTGGCAAAAACGGAACATCCCTGCCTATTCCTCACCGTGGAAGGACAGAACCTACCTTTTTAAAAAAAAATAAAAAAAATAGGCCACAGCGGCAGCCAACTGGATTTTGGTAGGCCGCTGTCTCCCCCTTGTGTGCTGCATTCAAAATGCACTCTGCTAAAAATAAAAAGGATCCAGTTCTGTGGCTTCTCGGAGGAGATAGGGGTTCCCCCACCTCCCGTCTCCGAGCTGCAGCGGAGACTGACTAACATGGCTGCCAAGTCTGGTATTTATACTTCTAAATTGATGACATCACAATGCAGTGACATCAGCCTGCCAGACACCTGGCTCATTTGCATACAGTGTGTATGTATGTATGTATGAATGAATGAATGAATCTATCTATTTATTAATTATGTAGATTATAGATATAGATTATATCTGAATTATAGATTTTGTGCATATAGATAAAAGATAGATTTTAGATGAGATATATATATATATATATATATTTATATATCTACATACATACACAAACACATATAGCTGTATTATGTATATATGTAGATTCTATAATGTATGTTGATTATATAATAGATCTATTGATTGATAGATAGATAATCCATAGATCTATTATATAATTAATATACATGATAGAATCTACATAGATATAAATAATCTAAAATCTATCATCTGGATATAATGTATGTCTATAATGTACACTATCTATCTATCGCTATACAAATAGCAAGATTTATTTCTCTATATTATCTATAGTTATGGATGGGTGGATGGATGGATTTATTTATGTATGGCGGGAAAAAAAAAAAAAAAGGCCTGCTGTACATTTAAACTTCTTCAGATGACCATGCTGATCTATTCTTATTCTTACTAGGGTCTACTGATGCCAGCCCAGGGGAAGCCAATTTTCCTCATTTTTGGGAAAAAGTTTCCGTCCGTCCCCACTCGAAATGCGTCCACCAAAAGAGATCTCTCAAAACGACCGACGGACGCACCTTCAGAGGCAAACTAGTGCTTGCTTCTAGTGTCATCGCGTGCTTAACCATCCTGCGTAGGGAGGTGACGAGTCCTGCAGGCTCTGCAAGCCTAGGATGCGTGAGCACGGTGCAAGAGGAAGGACTGAGGAGGATGTGAGGGGGTGCGGTTGAGAAAGCGTTGGGTGGGGCTATGCAGAGGTCTTCCAGCTCCCTCAGTGCATTGTGGGTGCGCCCGGAGTGCTGCCTGAGCGTGTTGCATCTGATACGTCCCCTATCTGGGGATCATATATTAAAGGGAGCATAGGTGCAGCACGTTTCTGTAAAACCAATAGAGGGCGCTGCAATGTTACTGTAGAAACCAATGGACTGCATGGCAGGTAGCTATACATAGATTTTAATGACGACGACTGCCAAGGCTAAAGCCCGTGTATATTCCATAGACTATAGCTATCTCCAGGATAGCTGCATGCACAGTCGCGCCATTGTCTCACACGGCTGCTTTCATTCCGCGCTTCCTGACAAGGCAATGTACGCATACGTCACTAGTGACGTATGCGTACATTGACCTGAAGGAAGCGGAAGGTAGCGCAATGTACGCTTTTTGACCGGATGGAGGAAAATCGGGTTGCTGGAGGTCACGTGACCGAAGTGACAAGCGGCTCCAGGAGAAGATTTGGGATAAGAAGAAGAGGTAAGCAGGCTGCCTGGGGAGCAATAGGTAAGTATATATTTTTTTGTTTTTAATGACAGAACCCCTTTAAGGCTCTTTTATGACACTTTTCGAACCGTGGTATGGTTACATGTGGGGAGTGTGGTGACAATACGGTTACACTAGGAAAGTGGGCTTACATGAGGGGAGCGTGGAGGTGGTGCGGCTACACAAGGGGACTGTGATGGAACCCCTAACAATAATCTGTGCCGTGTCATTTCCATAAATGTCATAGAAGGTAATGAAAATGAAGTGAACAGTTTAGCATACAGTAATTCCCCTTTCACATGGGCCAAAACTCTCACTTACCCAAAGTAAGCTCTGTTAGACTACACATGTGATACTGGACAATGCACCCATCCTCAGCCCTAGTTGGCCTGTGGTTCACATTCCTATGTGGGTCAGAAGCGGTGTTGTGTCTCCTTAAGGAGAGCACCCAAAAAGTATGTGGAGACACCCATGGGGTAAATGGGTCAGGGGATGGTATAGTCACTACCCAAGCACTGCACACAGAAGAGGGGTTTGAAAACCTAAAAAATGAGTAAGAAAGCTTATAAGGTGATGCTAGCTCCTCTGGGATATCTATGCAAATAAGGATAAGACAATACCTCTATAGCGCCATCTATTGGATGCAGCATTCCTTCAAATCCAAGTGATTTATCACAAGCCTTAACAATGATTGGGAATATTAAACCAAGCCAGGAAGCCATGCACAGACACACTGTTTCAGGGCGAGCACCCACTGGCGTTTGCGTTTTCCGCGGGGAAAAAACGCAGCGTTTTCGCCGCGTTTCCCGCGTTTTTCCGCCCGTTTTCCGCGGCGTTTTTCGCGGCGTTTTCGCGGCTTTTCTATTAATTTCCATGGAGAAAAATAAGGACACATATGCAACTGACAGCTCCTATGTTAAAAACGCAAACGCAACGCAAAAAAAACGCCAGTGGACAGGAACACATGTTATCTCTATGCCTGTGCAGGAAAAACGCAAAACGCAAAACGCAGGTAAAAAAACGCCAGTGGGTGCTCGCCCTCATGGTGATTGGCCCTCCTCAGTGTGCAGCAGGCTTCTGGCTTAGGGTGCATTCACACGAACGTATATCGGCTCGGTTTTCACGCCGAGCCGATAGACGTTGTCTTCATATGCGGGGGGGGGGGAGGCTGGAAGAGCCCAGGAGCAGGAACTGAGCTCCCGCCCCCCTCCACCCCTCTGCACTATTTGCAATGGGGAGAGGCGGAACAGGGGTAGGGCTAATACCTGGAACTTAGCCCCGCCTCCGCTCTGCCTCCTCTCATTGTAAATAGTGCAGAGGGGCGGAGAGGAGGCAGAGAGGGGGCGGGAGCTCAGTTCCTGCTCCTGCGCTCTTCCAGCCTCCACCCCCTGCACATGAGGACAACGTATATCGGCTTGGCATGAAAACCAAGCCGATATACGTTCGTGTGAATGCACCCTTAGTCTGTGAGGGGCCTGTGATGTGGATTATAAGCCGTGTCGTATCTCCTTAAGGTGAGCACCCGAAAAGTGTGTGGAGACACCTAGGGGGTGAGTGAGTCAGGGGATACGGAGATACGACACTGCTTATAATCCACATCACAGGCCCCTCACAGACTGAGGGTACATTCACACGAATGTATATCGGCTCGGTTTTCACGCCGAGCCGATATACGTCGTCCTCATCTGCGGGGGGGGGGGGGAGGCTGGAAGAGCCAGGAGCGAGAACTGAGCTCCCACCTCCTCTCTGCCTCCTCTCCACCCCTTCTCCGCCCCTCTGCCATGCTGTCCATTGGTTTCTACAGTAACATAACAGCGCCCTCTATTGGTTTTACAGAAACGTGCTGCACCTCCTATTGGAATTACCCAAATTACAGCACCATGGAGATTAGCGGGTCACCTCCCAGTTCTCCATCTTTTTGCCCTAATTTTCTCTAGGGTGGTTTCAAACCGGCGGGAAAGTCGCGCCAATTTTACCCGATGCGTTGGTTATTGAAAAAAAAAGCAGATTCCGCAGCCAATGCTGAGGTAAAATGAAAGCTGTGCTGTGATTGGTTGCTATTTTTTATACTGTTAAGGTAACATGAAAGCTGTGCTGTGATTGGTTGCTATATATTATACTGCTGAGGCAACATGAAAGCTGTGCTGTGATTGGTTGATACTTCTTATACTACTCAGGTTACATGAAAGCTGTGCTGCGATTGGTTGCTATATATTATACCGGGAAGATCCTAGCAATACTGAGAATAATGAAAATAAAACACATCATAGGTTGAAGAAATTATACGCACGGCACGTCTTTTCTTCAGCCTTACATGACTATATATCTATATTTGTATACATCCATATATTTGGGTAGAAATCCATAAAAATATATATCGATATATATATGTATTTCTATATATTTATATAGATATTTATCTATACACAGAGACAGATAGATAGATAGATAGATAGATAGATAGATAGATAGATAGATAGATAGATAGATAGATAGATAGACTGCATGGAATAACCCTGGATGTCTGACAGTTGAAGCTGACTGGTGATGTCATTAAGGCTCTATTTTGACACGTACAGCTTGGAACCATAAACACTCATGCATGGCAGCCATTTACAGCCAGTCTCCATTGGAGATGGAATTGGGCAGAAATGTACTGGCCTATCTTCCTATTCTGACTCAATAACATGGCTGTAAGCGTATCGGCTGAAGTAACTTCTCTTGTAGTTATGAACCAGTACTCACAGAAGATATATGTTGTCAGACAGCATCCAACTCGACTGCAGAGGCATGTCAGAAGATTCCAGGGTTTATTCAGGTAGAAATCTTGTATAATGCACATTCAGCAGTAGGTAAAAAGAATGATGATTAGCCAAAGCACAGAGTAGAGACCTAGCACATAGGCTATAGACAGGAAACTCCCTAGCAGGAGGAAAAGGAGGAGTTATGCAATACAGGGGGTACAGAGGACCAGAAGGGACAAACTAAAGAAGGCAAACACTTGCAGATACAGTACAGGTTATACATGTCAATGAATAGAGTCAGGTAGATGAGACATGACACTTCCCAAGACGCCACAGCAGCCGGACAAATTGTATGTTTGACAGAATGGCTGTTTTATTCAGCCCATAAAGGTGACTACCCACTACAGTTCTTTTTTTCACTGCGAAATTCACAGCAGTTTTTTTTCTGCAGGCGTCTATGGGACTTGTAATGTTAAAATCGCAATCGCGCAAAATCGCGATTTTAACTGGAAGCAAAACAACAACACACACCCCCTACGTCTGTATGCTCCACGTATTCGGGTCATGGGCGTATGTACAGTGGATGCGGTCGCACCTGGGGCCCGGAGCCCTAGGGGGCCCATAAAGTCTCTCTTTCCCACATTGTAAACCAATGCTATCAATGAAGCTTTATAGTTGGGGGCCCAGTTCCAGACTTCGTACTGGGGCCCCACAGCTTCAAGTTACACCTCCGGATTAGGATAATGCTAGGCCATTCCAACCAGCCTGTGTGAGTGACCTACAGTCGCTGCTAGTTCAAAAGCGGCAAGCATGCAGGCTGGCCCCTGATGCGTGCTTCAGAGCCAACGCTTCTAGATGGAGCGACATTCGGGGAGCAAAGAACTCCAATGAACGGATGTCTACTTTAAAAGGATGTATTGCTTTATTCAATGCCTAGACACAGCAACAGTTCAACCGCTCGATAAAGACCGCAGTCAATAAAGGAAATAAAGAAATGTGTCTGTTTAATGTAAACTTGCATGGGAAACGTTTGCGAGCCACTGACTGACTGAATGCTGCTGGTGCCGCTGCTGCATGTCTGAAACTTGGTCTGACGTTACATGCACCACCAGGAATAAGGCCTTGCCTATAAGCATTCCCCAGCTGGCAAAAACGGAACATCCCTGCCTATTCCTCACCGTGGAAGGACAGAACCTACCTTTTTAAAAAAAAATAAAAAAAATAGGCCACAGCGGCAGCCAACTGGATTTTGGTAGGCCGCTGTCTCCCCCTTGTGTGCTGCATTCAAAATGCACTCTGCTAAAAATAAAAAGGATCCAGTTCTGTGGCTTCTCGGAGGAGATAGGGGTTCCCCCACCTCCCGTCTCCGAGCTGCAGCGGAGACTGACTAACATGGCTGCCAAGTCTGGTATTTATACTTCTAAATTGATGACATCACAATGCAGTGACATCAGCCTGCCAGACACCTGGCTCATTTGCATACAGTGTGTATGTATGTATGTATGAATGAATGAATGAATCTATCTATTTATTAATTATGTAGATTATAGATATAGATTATATCTGAATTATAGATTTTGTGCATATAGATAAAAGATAGATTTTAGATGAGATATATATATATATATATATATTTATATATCTACATACATACACAAACACATATAGCTGTATTATGTATATATGTAGATTCTATAATGTATGTTGATTATATAATAGATCTATTGATTGATAGATAGATAATCCATAGATCTATTATATAATTAATATACATGATAGAATCTACATAGATATAAATAATCTAAAATCTATCATCTGGATATAATGTATGTCTATAATGTACACTATCTATCTATCGCTATACAAATAGCAAGATTTATTTCTCTATATTATCTATAGTTATGGATGGGTGGATGGATGGATTTATTTATGTATGGCGGGAAAAAAAAAAAAAAAGGCCTGCTGTACATTTAAACTTCTTCAGATGACCATGCTGATCTATTCTTATTCTTACTAGGGTCTACTGATGCCAGCCCAGGGGAAGCCAATTTTCCTCATTTTTGGGAAAAAGTTTCCGTCCGTCCCCACTCGAAATGCGTCCACCAAAAGAGATCTCTCAAAACGACCGACGGACGCACCTTCAGAGGCAAACTAGTGCTTGCTTCTAGTGTCATCGCGTGCTTAACCATCCTGCGTAGGGAGGTGACGAGTCCTGCAGGCTCTGCAAGCCTAGGATGCGTGAGCACGGTGCAAGAGGAAGGACTGAGGAGGATGTGAGGGGGTGCGGTTGAGAAAGCGTTGGGTGGGGCTATGCAGAGGTCTTCCAGCTCCCTCAGTGCATTGTGGGTGCGCCCGGAGTGCTGCCTGAGCGTGTTGCATCTGATACGTCCCCTATCTGGGGATCATATATTAAAGGGAGCATAGGTGCAGCACGTTTCTGTAAAACCAATAGAGGGCGCTGCAATGTTACTGTAGAAACCAATGGACTGCATGGCAGGTAGCTATACATAGATTTTAATGACGACGAC
>NW_027102595.1:0-22825 GCF_035609145.1 Eleutherodactylus coqui | reverse complement strand
TCAAAGAGGCAAAATGTGCCATTCTGCCTCATGGCGCATTAGCTCAGTTGGGTTAGAATGTGGTGCTAATAGCTCCAAGGCAACTGGCCACGTTCTCCAGTATCCAAAGAGCCGTCAAGTTGTCTTTTATCAAAGTTTGCAAGCTTTTTTGATGTAGAAAAGGGAGCAGTGATGCATGTGTATGTGGATCAAAGAGGCCAAAAACACAGGCGCAAATCATGGCCGGTTAGCTCAGTTGGGTTAGAGCGTGGTGCTAATAACGCCAAGGTCGCGGGTTCGATCCCTGTACGGGCCAGCTTACGTAGTGTCTGAAGAGCCGACAAGCTCTTCTTTGGAAAAGTTAGCAGCCTTTTTTCTTTTGAAAAGTGGAGCAATGAGGCATGTGGCTCAAAGAGGCAAAATGTGCCATTCTGCCTCATGGCGCATTAGCTCAGTTGGGTTAGAATGTGGTGCTAATAGCTCCAAGGCCACTGGCCACGTTCTCCAGTATCCAAAGAGCCGTCAAGTTGTCTTTTATCAAAGTTTGCAAGCTTTTTTGATGTAGAAAAGGGAGCAGTGATGCATGTGTATGTGGATCAAAGAGGCCAAAAACACAGTCACAAATCATGGCCGGTTAGCTCAGTTGGGTTAGAGCGTGGTGCTAACAACGCCAAGGTCGCGGGTTCGATCCCCGTACGGGCCAGCTTACGTAGTGTCTGAAGAGCCGACAAGCTCTTCTTTGGAAAAGTTAGCAGCCTTTTTTCTTTTGAAAAGTGGAGCAATGAGGCATGTGGCTCAAAGAGGCAAAATGTGCCATTCTGCCTCATGGCGCATTAGCTCAGTTGGGTTAGAATGTGGTGCTAATAGCTCCAAGGCAACTGGCCACGTTCTCCAGTATCCAAAGAGCCGTCAAGTTGTCTTTTATCAAAGTTTGCAAGCTTTTTTGATGTAGAAAAGGGAGCAGTGATGCATGTGTATGTGGATCAAAGAGGCCAAAAACACAGGCACAAATCATGGCCGGTTAGCTCAGTTGGGTTAGAGTGTGGTGCTAATAACGCCAAGGTCGCGGGTTCGATCCCTGTATGGGCCAGCTTACGTAGTGTCTGAAGAGCCAACAAGCTCTTCTTTGGAAAAGTTAGCAGCCTTTTTTCTTTTGAAAAGTGGAGCAATGAGGCATGTGGCTCAAAGAGGCAAAATGTGCCATTCTGCCTCATGGCGCATTAGCTCAGTTGGGTTAGAATGTGGTGCTAATAGCTCCAAGGCCACTGGCCACGTTCTCCAGTATCCAAAGAGCCGTCAAGTTGTCTTTTATCAAAGTTTGCAAGCTTTTTTGATGTAGAAAAGGGAGCAGTGATGCATGTGTATGTGGATCAAAGAGGCCAAAAACACAGGCACAAATCATGGCCGGTTAGCTCAGTTGGGTTAGAGTGTGGTGCTAATAACGCCAAGGTCGCGGGTTCGATCCCTGTATGGGCCAGCTTACGTAGTGTCTGAAGAGCCGACAAGCTCTTCTTTGGAAAAGTTAGCAGCCTTTTTTCTTTTGAAAAGTGGAGCAATGAGGCATGTGGCTCAAAGAGGCAAAATGTGCCATTCTGCCTCATGGCGCATTAGCTCAGTTGGGTTAGAATGTGGTGCTAATAGCTCCAAGGCCACTGGCCACGTTCTCCAGTATCCAAAGAGCCGTCAAGTTGTCTTTTATCAAAGTTTGCAAGCTTTTTTGATGTAGAAAAGGGAGCAGTGATGCATGTGTATGTGGATCAAAGAGGCCAAAAACACAGGCACAAATCATGGCCGGTTAGCTCAGTTGGGTTAGAGCATGGTGCTAATAACGCCAAGGTCACGGGTTCGATCCCCGTACGGGCCAGCTTACGTAGTGTCTGAAGAGCCGACAAGCTCTTCTTTGGAAAAGTTAGCAGCCTTTTTTCTTTTGAAAAGTGGAGCAATGAGGCATGTGGCTCAAAGAGGCAAAATGTGCCATTCTGCCTCATGGCGCATTAGCTCAGTTGGGTTAGAATGTGGTGCTAATAGCTCCAAGGCAACTGGCCACGTTCTCCAGTATCCAAAGAGCCGTCAAGTTGTCTTTTATCAAAGTTTGCAAGCTTTTTTGATGTAGAAAAGGGAGCAGTGATGCATGTGTATGTGGATCAAAGAGGCCAAAAACACAGGCGCAAATCATGGCCGGTTAGCTCAGTTGGGTTAGAGCGTGGTGCTAATAACGCCAAGGTCGCGGGTTCGATCCCTGTACGGGCCAGCTTACGTAGTGTCTGAAGAGCCGACAAGCTCTTCTTTGGAAAAGTTAGCAGCCTTTTTTCTTTTGAAAAGTGGAGCAATGAGGCATGTGGCTCAAAGAGGCAAAATGTGCCATTCTGCCTCATGGCGCATTAGCTCAGTTGGGTTAGAATGTGGTGCTAATAGCTCCAAGGCCACTGGCCACGTTCTCCAGTATCCAAAGAGCCGTCAAGTTGTCTTTTATCAAAGTTTGCAAGCTTTTTTGATGTAGAAAAGGGAGCAGTGATGCATGTGTATGTGGATCAAAGAGGCCAAAAACACAGTCACAAATCATGGCCGGTTAGCTCAGTTGGGTTAGAGCGTGGTGCTAACAACGCCAAGGTCGCGGGTTCGATCCCCGTACGGGCCAGCTTACGTAGTGTCTGAAGAGCCGACAAGCTCTTCTTTGGAAAAGTTAGCAGCCTTTTTTCTTTTGAAAAGTGGAGCAATGAGGCATGTGGCTCAAAGAGGCAAAATGTGCCATTCTGCCTCATGGCGCATTAGCTCAGTTGGGTTAGAATGTGGTGCTAATAGCTCCAAGGCAACTGGCCACGTTCTCCAGTATCCAAAGAGCCGTCAAGTTGTCTTTTATCAAAGTTTGCAAGCTTTTTTGATGTAGAAAAGGGAGCAGTGATGCATGTGTATGTGGATCAAAGAGGCCAAAAACACAGGCACAAATCATGGCCGGTTAGCTCAGTTGGGTTAGAGTGTGGTGCTAATAACGCCAAGGTCGCGGGTTCGATCCCTGTATGGGCCAGCTTACGTAGTGTCTGAAGAGCCAACAAGCTCTTCTTTGGAAAAGTTAGCAGCCTTTTTTCTTTTGAAAAGTGGAGCAATGAGGCATGTGGCTCAAAGAGGCAAAATGTGCCATTCTGCCTCATGGCGCATTAGCTCAGTTGGGTTAGAATGTGGTGCTAATAGCTCCAAGGCCACTGGCCACGTTCTCCAGTATCCAAAGAGCCGTCAAGTTGTCTTTTATCAAAGTTTGCAAGCTTTTTTGATGTAGAAAAGGGAGCAGTGATGCATGTGTATGTGGATCAAAGAGGCCAAAAACACAGGCACAAATCATGGCCGGTTAGCTCAGTTGGGTTAGAGCATGGTGCTAATAACGCCAAGGTCACGGGTTCGATCCCCGTACGGGCCAGCTTACGTAGTGTCTGAAGAGCCGACAAGCTCTTCTTTGGAAAAGTTAGCAGCCTTTTTTCTTTTGAAAAGTGGAGCAATGAGGCATGTGGCTCAAAGAGGCAAAATGTGCCATTCTGCCTCATGGCGCATTAGCTCAGTTGGGTTAGAATGTGGTGCTAATAGCTCCAAGGCAACTGGCCACGTTCTCCAGTATCCAAAGAGCCGTCAAGTTGTCTTTTATCAAAGTTTGCAAGCTTTTTTGATGTAGAAAAGGGAGCAGTGATGCATGTGTATGTGGATCAAAGAGGCCAAAAACACAGGCACAAATCATGGCCGGTTAGCTCAGTTGGGTTAGAGCGTGGTGCTAATAACGCCAAGGTCGCGGGTTCGATCCCTGTACGGGCCAGCTTACGTAGTGTCTGAAGAGCCGACAAGCTCTTCTTTGGAAAAGTTAGCAGCCTTTTTTCTTTTGAAAAGTGGAGCAATGAGGCATGTGGCTCAAAGAGGCAAAATGTGCCATTCTGCCTCATGGCGCATTAGCTCAGTTGGGTTAGAATGTGGTGCTAATAGCTCCAAGGCCACTGGCCACGTTCTCCAGTATCCAAAGAGCCGTCAAGTTGTCTTTTATCAAAGTTTGCAAGCTTTTTTGATGTAGAAAAGGGAGCAGTGATGCATGTGTATGTGGATCAAAGAGGCCAAAAACACAGGCACAAATCATGGCCGGTTAGCTCAGTTGGGTTAGAGCGTGGTGCTAATAACGCCAAGGTCACGGGTTCGATCCACGTACGGGCCAGCTTACGTAGTGTCTGAAGAGCCGACAAGCTCTTCTTTGGAAAAGTTAGCAGCCTTTTTTATTTTGAAAAGTGGAGCAATGAGGCATGTGGCTCAAAGAGGCAAAATGTGCCATTCTGCCTCATGGCGCATTAGCTCAGTTGGGTTAGAATGTGGTGCTAATAGCTCCAAGTTCACTGGCCACGTTCTCCAGTATCCAAAGAGCCGTCAAGTTGTCTTTTATCAAAGTTTGCAAGCTTTTTTGATGTAGAAAAGGGACCAGTGATGCATGTGTATGTGGATCAAAGAGGCCAAAAACACAGGCACAAATCATGGCCGGTTAGCTCAGTTGGGTTAGAGCGTGGTGCTAATAACGCCAAGGTCGCGGGTTCGATCCCTGTACGGGCCAGCTTACGTAGTGTCTGAAGAGCCGACAAGCTCTTCTTTGGAAAAGTTAGCAGCCTTTTTTCTTTTGAAAAGTGGAGCAATGAGGCATGTGGCTCAAAGAGGCAAAATGTGCCATTCTGCCTCATGGCGCATTAGCTCAGTTGGGTTAGAATGTGGTGCTAATAGCTCCAAGGCCACTGGCCACGTTCTCCAGTATCCAAAGAGCCGTCAAGTTGTCTTTTATCAAAGTTTGCAAGCTTTTTTGATGTAGAAAAGGGAGCAGTGATGCATGTGTATGTGGATCAAAGAGGCCAAAAACACAGGCACAAATCATGGCCGGTTAGCTCAGTTGGGTTAGAGCGTGGTGCTAATAACGCCAAGGTCGCGGGTTCGATCCCCGTACGGGCCAGCTTACGTAGTGTCTGAAGAGCCGACAAGCTCTTCTTTGGAAAAGTTAGCAGCCTTTTTTCTTTTGAAAAGTGGAGCAATGAGGCATGTGGCTCAAAGAGGCAAAATGTGCCATTCTGCCTCATGGCGCATTAGCTCAGTTGGGTTAGAATGTGGTGCTAATAGCTCCAAGGCCACTGGCCACGTTCTCCAGTATCCAAAGAGCCGTCAAGTTGTCTTTTATCAAAGTTTGCAAGCTTTTTTGATGTAGAAAAGGGAGCAGTGATGCATGTGTATGTGGATCAAAGAGGCCAAAAACACAGGCACAAATCATGGCCGGTTAGCTCAGTTGGGTTAGAGCGTGGTGCTAATAACGCCAAGGTCGCGGGTTCGATCCCCGTACGGGCCAGCTTACGTAGTGTCTGAAGAGCCGACAAGCTCTTCTTTGGAAAAGTTAGCAGCCTTTTTTCTTTTGAAAAGTGGAGCAATGAGGCATGTGGCTCAAAGAGGCAAAATGTGCCATTCTGCCTCATGGCGCATTAGCTCAGTTGGGTTAGAATGTGGTGCTAATAGCTCCAAGGCCACTGGCCACGTTCTCCAGTATCCAAAGAGCCGTCAAGTTGTCTTTTATCAAAGTTTGCAAGCTTTTTTGATGTAGAAAAGGGAGCAGTGATGCATGTGTATGTGGATCAAAGAGGCCAAAAACACAGGCACAAATCATGGCCGGTTAGCTCAGTTGGGTTAGAGCGTGGTGCTAATAACGCCAAGGTCGCGGGTTCGATCCCCGTACGGGCCAGCTTACGTAGTGTCTGAAGAGCCGACAAGCTCTTCTTTGGAAAAGTTAGCAGCCTTTTTTCTTTTGAAAAGTGGAGCAATGAGGCATGTGGCTCAAAGAGGCAAAATGTGCCATTCTGCCTCATGGCGCATTAGCTCAGTTGGGTTAGAATGTGGTGCTAATAGCTCCAAGTTCACTGGCCACGTTCTCCAGTATCCAAAGAGCCGTCAAGTTGTCTTTTATCAAAGTTTGCAAGCTTTTTTGATGTAGAAAAGGGAGCAGTGATGCATGTGTATGTGGATCAAAGAGGCCAAAAACACAGGCGCAAATCATGGCCGGTTAGCTCAGTTGGGTTAGAGCGTGGTGCTAATAACGCCAAGGTCACGGGTTCGATCCCCGTACGGGCCAGCTTACGTAGTGTCTGAAGAGCCGACAAGCTCTTCTTTGGAAAAGTTAGCAGCCTTTTTTCTTTTGAAAAGTGGAGCAATGAGGCATGTGGCTCAAAGAGGCAAAATGTGCCATTCTGCCTCATGGCGCATTAGCTCAGTTGGGTTAGAATGTGGTGCTAATAGCTCCAAGGCAACTGGCCACGTTCTCCAGTATCCAAAGAGCCGTCAAGTTGTCTTTTATCAAAGTTTGCAAGCTTTTTTGATGTAGAAAAGGGAGCAGTGATGCATGTGTATGTGGATCAAAGAGGCCAAAAACACAGGCACAAATCATGGCCGGTTAGCTCAGTTGGGTTAGAGCGTGGTGCTAATAACGCCAAGGTCGCGGGTTCGATCCCCGTACGGGCCAGCTTACGTAGTGTCTGAAGAGCCGACAAGCTCTTCTTTGGAAAAGTTAGCAGCCTTTTTTCTTTTGAAAAGTGGAGCAATGAGGCATGTGGCTCAAAGAGGCAAAATGTGCCATTCTGCCTCATGGCGCATTAGCTCAGTTGGGTTAGAATGTGGTGCTAATAGCTCCAAGGCCACTGGCCACGTTCTCCAGTATCCAAAGAGCCGTCAAGTTGTCTTTTATCAAAGTTTGCAAGCTTTTTTGATGTAGAAAAGGGAGCAGTGATGCATGTGTATGTGGATCAAAGAGGCCAAAAACACAGGCACAAATCATGGCCGGTTAGCTCAGTTGGGTTAGAGCGTGGTGCTAATAACGCCAAGGTCGCGGGTTCGATCCCCGTACGGGCCAGCTTACGTAGTGTCTGAAGAGCCGACAAGCTCTTCTTTGGAAAAGTTAGCAGCCTTTTTTCTTTTGAAAAGTGGAGCAATGAGGCATGTGGCTCAAAGAGGCAAAATGTGCCATTCTGCCTCATGGCGCATTAGCTCAGTTGGGTTAGAATGTGGTGCTAATAGCTCCAAGTTCACTGGCCACGTTCTCCAGTATCCAAAGAGCCGTCAAGTTGTCTTTTATCAAAGTTTGCAAGCTTTTTTGATGTAGAAAAGGGAGCAGTGATGCATGTGTATGTGGATCAAAGAGGCCAAAAACACAGGCGCAAATCATGGCCGGTTAGCTCAGTTGGGTTAGAGCGTGGTGCTAATAACGCCAAGGTCACGGGTTCGATCCCCGTACGGGCCAGCTTACGTAGTGTCTGAAGAGCCGACAAGCTCTTCTTTGGAAAAGTTAGCAGCCTTTTTTCTTTTGAAAAGTGGAGCAATGAGGCATGTGGCTCAAAGAGGCAAAATGTGCCATTCTGCCTCATGGCGCATTAGCTCAGTTGGGTTAGAATGTGGTGCTAATAGCTCCAAGGCCACTGGCCACGTTCTCCAGTATCCAAAGAGCCGTCAAGTTGTCTTTTATCAAAGTTTGCAAGCTTTTTTGATGTAGAAAAGGGAGCAGTGATGCATGTGTATGTGGATCAAAGAGGCCAAAAACACAGGCACAAATCATGGCCGGTTAGCTCAGTTGGGTTAGAGCGTGGTGCTAATAACGCCAAGGTCGCGGGTTCGATCCCCGTACGGGCCAGCTTACGTAGTGTCTGAAGAGCCGACAAGCTCTTCTTTGGAAAAGTTAGCAGCCTTTTTTCTTTTGAAAAGTGGAGCAATGAGGCATGTGGCTCAAAGAGGCAAAATGTGCCATTCTGCCTCATGGCGCATTAGCTCAGTTGGGTTAGAATGTGGTGCTAATAGCTCCAAGGCAACTGGCCACGTTCTCCAGTATCCAAAGAGCCGTCAAGTTGTCTTTTATCAAAGTTTGCAAGCTTTTTTGATGTAGAAAAGGGAGCAGTGATGCATGTGTATGTGGATCAAAGAGGCCAAAAACACAGGCACAAATCATGGCCGGTTAGCTCAGTTGGGTTAGAGTGTGGTGCTAATAACGCCAAGGTCGCGGGTTCGATCCCTGTATGGGCCAGCTTACGTAGTGTCTGAAGAGCCGACAAGCTCTTCTTTGGAAAAGTTAGCAGCCTTTTTTCTTTTGAAAAGTGGAGCAATGAGGCATGTGGCTCAAAGAGGCAAAATGTGCCATTCTGCCTCATGGCGCATTAGCTCAGTTGGGTTAGAATGTGGTGCTAATAGCTCCAAGGCCACTGGCCACGTTCTCCAGTATCCAAAGAGCCGTCAAGTTGTCTTTTATCAAAGTTTGCAAGCTTTTTTGATGTAGAAAAGGGAGCAGTGATGCATGTGTATGTGGATCAAAGAGGCCAAAAACACAGGCACAAATCATGGCCGGTTAGCTCAGTTGGGTTAGAGCATGGTGCGAATAACGCCAAGGTCACGGGTTCGATCCCCGTACGGGCCAGCTTACGTAGTGTCTGAAGAGCCGACAAGCTCTTCTTTGGAAAAGTTAGCAGCCTTTTTTCTTTTGAAAAGTGGAGCAATGAGGCATGTGGCTCAAAGAGGCAAAATGTGCCATTCTGCCTCATGGCGCATTAGCTCAGTTGGGTTAGAATGTGGTGCTAATAGCTCCAAGGCAACTGGCCACGTTCTCCAGTATCCAAAGAGCCGTCAAGTTGTCTTTTATCAAAGTTTGCAAGCTTTTTTGATGTAGAAAAGGGAGCAGTGATGCATGTGTATGTGGATCAAAGAGGCCAAAAACACAGGCGCAAATCATGGCCGGTTAGCTCAGTTGGGTTAGAGCGTGGTGCTAATAACGCCAAGGTCGCGGGTTCGATCCCTGTACGGGCCAGCTTACGTAGTGTCTGAAGAGCCGACAAGCTCTTCTTTGGAAAAGTTAGCAGCCTTTTTTCTTTTGAAAAGTGGAGCAATGAGGCATGTGGCTCAAAGAGGCAAAATGTGCCATTCTGCCTCATGGCGCATTAGCTCAGTTGGGTTAGAATGTGGTGCTAATAGCTCCAAGGCCACTGGCCACGTTCTCCAGTATCCAAAGAGCCGTCAAGTTGTCTTTTATCAAAGTTTGCAAGCTTTTTTGATGTAGAAAAGGGAGCAGTGATGCATGTGTATGTGGATCAAAGAGGCCAAAAACACAGGCACAAATCATGGCCGGTTAGCTCAGTTGGGTTAGAGCGTGGTGCTAATAACGCCAAGGTCACGGGTTCGATCCCCGTACGGGCCAGCTTACGTAGTGTCTGAAGAGCCGACAAGCTCTTCTTTGGAAAAGTTAGCAGCCTTTTTTCTTTTGAAAAGTGGAGCAATGAGGCATGTGGCTCAAAGAGGCAAAATGTGCCATTCTGCCTCATGGCGCATTAGCTCAGTTGGGTTAGAATGTGGTGCTAATAGCTCCAAGGCAACTGGCCACGTTCTCCAGTATCCAAAGAGCCGTCAAGTTGTCTTTTATCAAAGTTTGCAAGCTTTTTTGATGTAGAAAAGGGACCAGTGATGCATGTGTATGTGGATCAAAGAGGCCAAAAACACAGGCACAAATCATGGCCGGTTAGCTCAGTTGGGTTAGAGCGTGGTGCTAATAACGCCAAGGTCGCGGGTTCGATCCCTGTACGGGCCAGCTTACGTAGTGTCTGAAGAGCCGACAAGCTCTTCTTTGGAAAAGTTAGCAGCCTTTTTTCTTTTGAAAAGTGGAGCAATGAGGCATGTGGCTCAAAGAGGCAAAATGTGCCATTCTGCCTCATGGCGCATTAGCTCAGTTGGGTTAGAATGTGGTGCTAATAGCTCCAAGGCCACTGGCCACGTTCTCCAGTATCCAAAGAGCCGTCAAGTTGTCTTTTATCAAAGTTTGCAAGCTTTTTTGATGTAGAAAAGGGAGCAGTGATGCATGTGTATGTGGATCAAAGAGGCCAAAAACACAGGCACAAATCATGGCCGGTTAGCTCAGTTGGGTTAGAGCGTGGTGCTAATAACGCCAAGGTCGCGGGTTCGATCCCCGTACGGGCCAGCTTACGTAGTGTCTGAAGAGCCGACAAGCTCTTCTTTGGAAAAGTTAGCAGCCTTTTTTCTTTTGAAAAGTGGAGCAATGAGGCATGTGGCTCAAAGAGGCAAAATGTGCCATTCTGCCTCATGGCGCATTAGCTCAGTTGGGTTAGAATGTGGTGCTAATAGCTCCAAGGCCACTGGCCACGTTCTCCAGTATCCAAAGAGCCGTCAAGTTGTCTTTTATCAAAGTTTGCAAGCTTTTTTGATGTAGAAAAGGGAGCAGTGATGCATGTGTATGTGGATCAAAGAGGCCAAAAACACAGGCACAAATCATGGCCGGTTAGCTCAGTTGGGTTAGAGCGTGGTGCTAATAACGCCAAGGTCGCGGGTTCGATCCCCGTACGGGCCAGCTTACGTAGTGTCTGAAGAGCCGACAAGCTCTTCTTTGGAAAAGTTAGCAGCCTTTTTTCTTTTGAAAAGTGGAGCAATGAGGCATGTGGCTCAAAGAGCCAAAATGTGCCATTCTGCCTCATGGCGCATTAGCTCAGTTGGGTTAGAATGTGGTGCTAATAGCTCCAAGGCCACTGGCCACGTTCTCCAGTATCCAAAGAGCCGTCAAGTTGTCTTTTATCAAAGTTTGCAAGCTTTTTTGATGTAGAAAAGGGAGCAGTGATGCATGTGTATGTGGATCAAAGAGGCCAAAAACACAGGCACAAATCATGGCCGGTTAGCTCAGTTCGGTTAGAGCGTGGTGCTAATAACGCCAAGGTCGCGGGTTCGATCCCCGTACGGGCCAGCTTACGTAGTGTCTGAAGAGCCGACAAGCTCTTCTTTGGAAAAGTTAGCAGCCTTTTTTCTTTTGAAAAGTGGAGCAATGAGGCATGTGGCTCAAAGAGGCAAAATGTGCCATTCTGCCTCATGGCGCATTAGCTCAGTTGGGTTAGAATGTGGTGCTAATAGCTCCAAGTTCACTGGCCACGTTCTCCAGTATCCAAAGAGCCGTCAAGTTGTCTTTTATCAAAGTTTGCAAGCTTTTTTGATGTAGAAAAGGGAGCAGTGATGCATGTGTATGTGGATCAAAGAGGCCAAAAACACAGGCGCAAATCATGGCCGGTTAGCTCAGTTGGGTTAGAGCGTGGTGCTAATAACGCCAAGGTCACGGGTTCGATCCCCGTACGGGCCAGCTTACGTAGTGTCTGAAGAGCCGACAAGCTCTTCTTTGGAAAAGTTAGCAGCCTTTTTTCTTTTGAAAAGTGGAGCAATGAGGCATGTGGCTCAAAGAGGCAAAATGTGCCATTCTGCCTCATGGCGCATTAGCTCAGTTGGGTTAGAATGTGGTGCTAATAGCTCCAAGGCCACTGGCCACGTTCTCCAGTATCCAAAGAGCCGTCAAGTTGTCTTTTATCAAAGTTTGCAAGCTTTTTTGATGTAGAAAAGGGAGCAGTGATGCATGTGTATGTGGATCAAAGAGGCCAAAAACACAGGCACAAATCATGGCCGGTTAGCTCAGTTGGGTTAGAGCGTGGTGCTAATAACGCCAAGGTCGCGGGTTCGATCCCCGTACGGGCCAGCTTACGTAGTGTCTGAAGAGCCGACAAGCTCTTCTTTGGAAAAGTTAGCAGCCTTTTTTCTTTTGAAAAGTGGAGCAATGAGGCATGTGGCTCAAAGAGGCAAAATGTGCCATTCTGCCTCATGGCGCATTAGCTCAGTTGGGTTAGAATGTGGTGCTAATAGCTCCAAGGCAACTGGCCACGTTCTCCAGTATCCAAAGAGCCGTCAAGTTGTCTTTTATCAAAGTTTGCAAGCTTTTTTGATGTAGAAAAGGGAGCAGTGATGCATGTGTATGTGGATCAAAGAGGCCAAAAACACAGGCACAAATCATGGCCGGTTAGCTCAGTTGGGTTAGAGTGTGGTGCTAATAACGCCAAGGTCGCGGGTTCGATCCCTGTATGGGCCAGCTTACGTAGTGTCTGAAGAGCCGACAAGCTCTTCTTTGGAAAAGTTAGCAGCCTTTTTTCTTTTGAAAAGTGGAGCAATGAGGCATGTGGCTCAAAGAGGCAAAATGTGCCATTCTGCCTCATGGCGCATTAGCTCAGTTGGGTTAGAATGTGGTGCTAATAGCTCCAAGGCCACTGGCCACGTTCTCCAGTATCCAAAGAGCCGTCAAGTTGTCTTTTATCAAAGTTTGCAAGCTTTTTTGATGTAGAAAAGGGAGCAGTGATGCATGTGTATGTGGATCAAAGAGGCCAAAAACACAGGCACAAATCATGGCCGGTTAGCTCAGTTGGGTTAGAGCATGGTGCTAATAACGCCAAGGTCACGGGTTCGATCCCCGTACGGGCCAGCTTACGTAGTGTCTGAAGAGCCGACAAGCTCTTCTTTGGAAAAGTTAGCAGCCTTTTTTCTTTTGAAAAGTGGAGCAATGAGGCATGTGGCTCAAAGAGGCAAAATGTGCCATTCTGCCTCATGGCGCATTAGCTCAGTTGGGTTAGAATGTGGTGCTAATAGCTCCAAGGCAACTGGCCACGTTCTCCAGTATCCAAAGAGCCGTCAAGTTGTCTTTTATCAAAGTTTGCAAGCTTTTTTGATGTAGAAAAGGGAGCAGTGATGCATGTGTATGTGGATCAAAGAGGCCAAAAACACAGGCGCAAATCATGGCCGGTTAGCTCAGTTGGGTTAGAGCGTGGTGCTAATAACGCCAAGGTCGCGGGTTCGATCCCTGTACGGGCCAGCTTACGTAGTGTCTGAAGAGCCGACAAGCTCTTCTTTGGAAAAGTTAGCAGCCTTTTTTCTTTTGAAAAGTGGAGCAATGAGGCATGTGGCTCAAAGAGGCAAAATGTGCCATTCTGCCTCATGGCGCATTAGCTCAGTTGGGTTAGAATGTGGTGCTAATAGCTCCAAGGCCACTGGCCACGTTCTCCAGTATCCAAAGAGCCGTCAAGTTGTCTTTTATCAAAGTTTGCAAGCTTTTTTGATGTAGAAAAGGGAGCAGTGATGCATGTGTATGTGGATCAAAGAGGCCAAAAACACAGTCACAAATCATGGCCGGTTAGCTCAGTTGGGTTAGAGCGTGGTGCTAATAACGCCAAGGTCGCGGGTTCGATCCCCGTACGGGCCAGCTTACGTAGTGTCTGAAGAGCCGACAAGCTCTTCTTTGGAAAAGTTAGCAGCCTTTTTTCTTTTGAAAAGTGGAGCAATGAGGCATGTGGCTCAAAGAGGCAAAATGTGCCATTCTGCCTCATGGCGCATTAGCTCAGTTGGGTTAGAATGTGGTGCTAATAGCTCCAAGGCAACTGGCCACGTTCTCCAGTATCCAAAGAGCCGTCAAGTTGTCTTTTATCAAAGTTTGCAAGCTTTTTTGATGTAGAAAAGGGAGCAGTGATGCATGTGTATGTGGATCAAAGAGGCCAAAAACACAGGCACAAATCATGGCCGGTTAGCTCAGTTGGGTTAGAGTGTGGTGCTAATAACGCCAAGGTCGCGGGTTCGATCCCTGTATGGGCCAGCTTACGTAGTGTCTGAAGAGCCGACAAGCTCTTCTTTGGAAAAGTTAGCAGCCTTTTTTCTTTTGAAAAGTGGAGCAATGAGGCATGTGGCTCAAAGAGGCAAAATGTGCCATTCTGCCTCATGGCGCATTAGCTCAGTTGGGTTAGAATGTGGTGCTAATAGCTCCAAGGCCACTGGCCACGTTCTCCAGTATCCAAAGAGCCGTCAAGTTGTCTTTTATCAAAGTTTGCAAGCTTTTTTGATGTAGAAAAGGGAGCAGTGATGCATGTGTATGTGGATCAAAGAGGCCAAAAACACAGGCACAAATCATGGCCGGTTAGCTCAGTTGGGTTAGAGCATGGTGCTAATAACGCCAAGGTCACGGGTTCGATCCCCGTACGGGCCAGCTTACGTAGTGTCTGAAGAGCCGACAAGCTCTTCTTTGGAAAAGTTAGCAGCCTTTTTTCTTTTGAAAAGTGGAGCAATGAGGCATGTGGCTCAAAGAGGCAAAATGTGCCATTCTGCCTCATGGCGCATTAGCTCAGTTGGGTTAGAATGTGGTGCTAATAGCTCCAAGGCAACTGGCCACGTTCTCCAGTATCCAAAGAGCCGTCAAGTTGTCTTTTATCAAAGTTTGCAAGCTTTTTTGATGTAGAAAAGGGAGCAGTGATGCATGTGTATGTGGATCAAAGAGGCCAAAAACACAGGCACAAATCATGGCCGGTTAGCTCAGTTGGGTTAGAGCGTGGTGCTAATAACGCCAAGGTCGCGGGTTCGATCCCTGTACGGGCCAGCTTACGTAGTGTCT
Source organism: Eleutherodactylus coqui (assembly GCF_035609145.1). NCBI lineage: Eukaryota > Metazoa > Chordata > Amphibia > Anura > Eleutherodactylidae > Eleutherodactylus > Eleutherodactylus coqui. Next base: position 8,583 of record NW_027102595.1, on the reverse strand, counting down.
GAAGAGCCGACAAGCTCTTCTTTGGAAAAGTTAGCAGCCTTTTTTCTTTTGAAAAGTGGAGCAATGAGGCATGTGGCTCAAAGAGGCAAAATGTGCCATTCTGCCTCATGGCGCATTAGCTCAGTTGGGTTAGAATGTGGTGCTAATAGCTCCAAGGCCACTGGCCACGTTCTCCAGTATCCAAAGAGCCGTCAAGTTGTCTTTTATCAAAGTTTGCAAGCTTTTTTGATGTAGAAAAGGGAGCAGTGATGCATGTGTATGTGGATCAAAGAGGCCAAAAACACAGGCACAAATCATGGCCGGTTAGCTCAGTTGGGTTAGAGCGTGGTGCTAATAACGCCAAGGTCGCGGGTTCGATCCCCGTACGGGCCAGCTTACGTAGTGTCTGAAGAGCCGACAAGCTCTTCTTTGGAAAAGTTAGCAGCCTTTTTTCTTTTGAAAAGTGGAGCAATGAGGCATGTGGCTCAAAGAGGCAAAATGTGCCATTCTGCCTCATGGCGCATTAGCTCAGTTGGGTTAGAATGTGGTGCTAATAGCTCCAAGGCCACTGGCCACGTTCTCCAGTATCCAAAGAGCCGTCAAGTTGTCTTTTATCAAAGTTTGCAAGCTTTTTTGATGTAGAAAAGGGAGCAGTGATGCATGTGTATGTGGATCAAAGAGGCCAAAAACACAGGCACAAATCATGGCCGGTTAGCTCAGTTGGGTTAGAGCGTGGTGCTAATAACGCCAAGGTCGCGGGTTCGATCCCCGTACGGGCCAGCTTACGTAGTGTCTGAAGAGCCGACAAGCTCTTCTTTGGAAAAGTTAGCAGCCTTTTTTCTTTTGAAAAGTGGAGCAATGAGGCATGTGGCTCAAAGAGGCAAAATGTGCCATTCTGCCTCATGGCGCATTAGCTCAGTTGGGTTAGAATGTGGTGCTAATAGCTCCAAGGCAACTGGCCACGTTCTCCAGTATCCAAAGAGCCGTCAAGTTGTCTTTTATCAAAGTTTGCAAGCTTTTTTGATGTAGAAAAGGGAGCAGTGATGCATGTGTATGTGGATCAAAGAGGCCAAAAACACAGGCACAAATCATGGCCGGTTAGCTCAGTTGGGTTAGAGTGTGGTGCTAATAACGCCAAGGTCGCGGGTTCGATCCCTGTATGGGCCAGCTTACGTAGTGTCTGAAGAGCCGACAAGCTCTTCTTTGGAAAAGTTAGCAGCCTTTTTTCTTTTGAAAAGTGGAGCAATGAGGCATGTGGCTCAAAGAGGCAAAATGTGCCATTCTGCCTCATGGCGCATTAGCTCAGTTGGGTTAGAATGTGGTGCTAATAGCTCCAAGGCCACTGGCCACGTTCTCCAGTATCCAAAGAGCCGTCAAGTTGTCTTTTATCAAAGTTTGCAAGCTTTTTTGATGTAGAAAAGGGAGCAGTGATGCATGTGTATGTGGATCAAAGAGGCCAAAAACACAGGCACAAATCATGGCCGGTTAGCTCAGTTGGGTTAGAGCATGGTGCTAATAACGCCAAGGTCACGGGTTCGATCCCCGTGGCAGCTTACGTAGTGTCTGAAGAGCCGACAAGCTCTTCTTTGGAAAAGTTAGCAGCCTTTTTTCTTTTGAAAAGTGGAGCAATGAGGCATGTGGCTCAAAGAGGCAAAATGTGCCATTCTGCCTCATGGCGCATTAGCTCAGTTGGGTTAGAATGTGGTGCTAATAGCTCCAAGGCAACTGGCCACGTTCTCCAGTATCCAAAGAGCCGTCAAGTTGTCTTTTATCAAAGTTTGCAAGCTTTTTTGATGTAGAAAAGGGAGCAGTGATGCATGTGTATGTGGATCAAAGAGGCCAAAAACACAGGCACAAATCATGGCCGGTTAGCTCAGTTGGGTTAGAGCGTGGTGCTAATAACGCCAAGGTCGCGGGTTCGATCCCTGTACGGGCCAGCTTACGTAGTGTCTGAAGAGCCGACAAGCTCTTCTTTGGAAAAGTTAGCAGCCTTTTTTCTTTTGAAAAGTGGAGCAATGAGGCATGTGGCTCAAAGAGGCAAAATGTGCCATTCTGCCTCATGGCGCATTAGCTCAGTTGGGTTAGAATGTGGTGCTAATAGCTCCAAGGCCACTGGCCACGTTCTCCAGTATCCAAAGAGCCGTCAAGTTGTCTTTTATCAAAGTTTGCAAGCTTTTTTGATGTAGAAAAGGGAGCAGTGATGCATGTGTATGTGGATCAAAGAGGCCAAAAACACAGGCACAAATCAAGGCCGGTTAGCTCAGTTGGGTTAGAGCGTGGTGCTAATAACGCCAAGGTCGCGGGTTCGATCCCCGTACGGGCCAGCTTACGTAGTGTCTGAAGAGCCGACAAGCTCTTCTTTGGAAAAGTTAGCAGCCTTTTTTCTTTTGAAAAGTGGAGCAATGAGGCATGTGGCTCAAAGAGGCAAAATGTGCCATTCTGCCTCATGGCGCATTAGCTCAGTTGGGTTAGAATGTGGTGCTAATAGCTCCAAGGCAACTGGCCACGTTCTCCAGTATCCAAAGAGCCGTCAAGTTGTCTTTTATCAAAGTTTGCAAGCTTTTTTGATGTAGAAAAGGGAGCAGTGATGCATGTGTATGTGGATCAAAGAGGCCAAAAACACAGGCACAAATCATGGCCGGTTAGCTCAGTTGGGTTAGAGTGTGGTGCTAATAACGCCAAGGTCGCGGGTTCGATCCCTGTATGGGCCAGCTTACGTAGTGTCTGAAGAGCCGACAAGCTCTTCTTTGGAAAAGTTAGCAGCCTTTTTTCTTTTGAAAAGTGGAGCAATGAGGCATGTGGCTCAAAGAGGCAAAATGTGCCATTCTGCCTCATGGCGCATTAGCTCAGTTGGGTTAGAATGTGGTGCTAATAGCTCCAAGGCCACTGGCCACGTTCTCCAGTATCCAAAGAGCCGTCAAGTTGTCTTTTATCAAAGTTTGCAAGCTTTTTTGATGTAGAAAAGGGAGCAGTGATGCATGTGTATGTGGATCAAAGAGGCCAAAAACACAGGCACAAATCATGGCCGGTTAGCTCAGTTGGGTTAGAGCATGGTGCTAATAACGCCAAGGTCACGGGTTCGATCCCCGTACGGGCCAGCTTACGTAGTGTCTGAAGAGCCGACAAGCTCTTCTTTGGAAAAGTTAGCAGCCTTTTTTCTTTTGAAAAGTGGAGCAATGAGGCATGTGGCTCAAAGAGGCAAAATGTGCCATTCTGCCTCATGGCGCATTAGCTCAGTTGGGTTAGAATGTGGTGCTAATAGCTCCAAGGCAACTGGCCACGTTCTCCAGTATCCAAAGAGCCGTCAAGTTGTCTTTTATCAAAGTTTGCAAGCTTTTTTGATGTAGAAAAGGGAGCAGTGATGCATGTGTATGTGGATCAAAGAGGCCAAAAACACAGGCACAAATCATGGCCGGTTAGCTCAGTTGGGTTAGAGCGTGGTGCTAATAACGCCAAGGTCGCGGGTTCGATCCCTGTACGGGCCAGCTTACGTAGTGTCTGAAGAGCCGACAAGCTCTTCTTTGGAAAAGTTAGCAGCCTTTTTTCTTTTGAAAAGTGGAGCAATGAGGCATGTGGCTCAAAGAGGCAAAATGTGCCATTCTGCCTCATGGCGCATTAGCTCAGTTGGGTTAGAATGTGGTGCTAATAGCTCCAAGGCCACTGGCCACGTTCTCCAGTATCCAAAGAGCCGTCAAGTTGTCTTTTATCAAAGTTTGCAAGCTTTTTTGATGTAGAAAAGGGAGCAGTGATGCATGTGTATGTGGATCAAAGAGGCCAAAAACACAGGCACAAATCATGGCCGGTTAGCTCAGTTGGGTTAGAGCGTGGTGCTAATAACGCCAAGGTCGCGGGTTCGATCCCCGTACGGGCCAGCTTACGTAGTGTCTGAAGAGCCGACAAGCTCTTCTTTGGAAAAGTTAGCAGCCTTTTTTCTTTTGAAAAGTGGAGCAATGAGGCATGTGGCTCAAAGAGGCAAAATGTGCCATTCTGCCTCATGGCGCATTAGCTCAGTTGGGTTAGAATGTGGTGCTAATAGCTCCAAGGCCACTGGCCACGTTCTCCAGTATCCAAAGAGCCGTCAAGTTGTCTTTTATCAAAGTTTGCAAGCTTTTTTGATGTAGAAAAGGGAGCAGTGATGCATGTGTATGTGGATCAAAGAGGCCAAAAACACAGGCACAAATCATGGCCGGTTAGCTCAGTTGGGTTAGAGCGTGGTGCTAATAACGCCAAGGTCGCGGGTTCGATCCCCGTACGGGCCAGCTTACGTAGTGTCTGAAGAGCCGACAAGCTCTTCTTTGGAAAAGTTAGCAGCCTTTTTTCTTTTGAAAAGTGGAGCAATGAGGCATGTGGCTCAAAGAGGCAAAATGTGCCATTCTGCCTCATGGCGCATTAGCTCAGTTGGGTTAGAATGTGGTGCTAATAGCTCCAAGTTCACTGGCCACGTTCTCCAGTATCCAAAGAGCCGTCAAGTTGTCTTTTATCAAAGTTTGCAAGCTTTTTTGATGTAGAAAAGGGAGCAGTGATGCATGTGTATGTGGATCAAAGAGGCCAAAAACACAGGCGCAAATCATGGCCGGTTAGCTCAGTTGGGTTAGAGCGTGGTGCTAATAACGCCAAGGTCACGGGTTCGATCCCCGTACGGGCCAGCTTACGTAGTGTCTGAAGAGCCGACAAGCTCTTCTTTGGAAAAGTTAGCAGCCTTTTTTCTTTTGAAAAGTGGAGCAATGAGGCATGTGGCTCAAAGAGGCAAAATGTGCCATTCTGCCTCATGGCGCATTAGCTCAGTTGGGTTAGAATGTGGTGCTAATAGCTCCAAGGCCACTGGCCACGTTCTCCAGTATCCAAAGAGCCGTCAAGTTGTCTTTTATCAAAGTTTGCAAGCTTTTTTGATGTAGAAAAGGGAGCAGTGATGCATGTGTATGTGGATCAAAGAGGCCAAAAACACAGGCACAAATCATGGCCGGTTAGCTCAGTTGGGTTAGAGCGTGGTGCTAATAACGCCAAGGTCGCGGGTTCGATCCCCGTACGGGCCAGCTTACGTAGTGTCTGAAGAGCCGACAAGCTCTTCTTTGGAAAAGTTAGCAGCCTTTTTTCTTTTGAAAAGTGGAGCAATGAGGCATGTGGCTCAAAGAGGCAAAATGTGCCATTCTGCCTCATGGCGCATTAGCTCAGTTGGGTTAGAATGTGGTGCTAATAGCTCCAAGGCAACTGGCCACGTTCTCCAGTATCCAAAGAGCCGTCAAGTTGTCTTTTATCAAAGTTTGCAAGCTTTTTTGATGTAGAAAAGGGAGCAGTGATGCATGTGTATGTGGATCAAAGAGGCCAAAAACACAGGCACAAATCATGGCCGGTTAGCTCAGTTGGGTTAGAGTGTGGTGCTAATAACGCCAAGGTCGCGGGTTCGATCCCTGTATGGGCCAGCTTACGTAGTGTCTGAAGAGCCGACAAGCTCTTCTTTGGAAAAGTTAGCAGCCTTTTTTCTTTTGAAAAGTGGAGCAATGAGGCATGTGGCTCAAAGAGGCAAAATGTGCCATTCTGCCTCATGGCGCATTAGCTCAGTTGGGTTAGAATGTGGTGCTAATAGCTCCAAGTTCACTGGCCACGTTCTCCAGTATCCAAAGAGCCGTCAAGTTGTCTTTTATCAAAGTTTGCAAGCTTTTTTGATGTAGAAAAGGGAGCAGTGATGCATGTGTATGTGGATCAAAGAGGCCAAAAACACAGGCACAAATCATGGCCGGTTAGCTCAGTTGGGTTAGAGCATGGTGCTAATAACGCCAAGGTCACGGGTTCGATCCCCGTACGGGCCAGCTTACGTAGTGTCTGAAGAGCCGACAAGCTCTTCTTTGGAAAAGTTAGCAGCCTTTTTTCTTTTGAAAAGTGGAGCAATGAGGCATGTGGCTCAAAGAGGCAAAATGTGCCATTCTGCCTCATGGCGCATTAGCTCAGTTGGGTTAGAATGTGGTGCTAATAGCTCCAAGGCAACTGGCCACGTTCTCCAGTATCCAAAGAGCCGTCAAGTTGTCTTTTATCAAAGTTTGCAAGCTTTTTTGATGTAGAAAAGGGAGCAGTGATGCATGTGTATGTGGATCAAAGAGGCCAAAAACACAGGCGCAAATCATGGCCGGTTAGCTCAGTTGGGTTAGAGCGTGGTGCTAATAACGCCAAGGTCGCGGGTTCGATCCCTGTACGGGCCAGCTTACGTAGTGTCTGAAGAGCCGACAAGCTCTTCTTTGGAAAAGTTAGCAGCCTTTTTTCTTTTGAAAAGTGGAGCAATGAGGCATGTGGCTCAAAGAGGCAAAATGTGCCATTCTGCCTCATGGCGCATTAGCTCAGTTGGGTTAGAATGTGGTGCTAATAGCTCCAAGGCCACTGGCCACGTTCTCCAGTATCCAAAGAGCCGTCAAGTTGTCTTTTATCAAAGTTTGCAAGCTTTTTTGATGTAGAAAAGGGAGCAGTGATGCATGTGTATGTGGATCAAAGAGGCCAAAAACACAGGCACAAATCATGGCCGGTTAGCTCAGTTGGGTTAGAGTGTGGTGCTAATAACGCCAAGGTCGCGGGTTCGATCCCTGTATGGGCCAGCTTACGTAGTGTCTGAAGAGCCGACAAGCTCTTCTTTGGAAAAGTTAGCAGCCTTTTTTCTTTTGAAAAGTGGAGCAATGAGGCATGTGGCTCAAAGAGGCAAAATGTGCCATTCTGCCTCATGGCGCATTAGCTCAGTTGGGTTAGAATGTGGTGCTAATAGCTCCAAGGCCACTGGCCACGTTCTCCAGTATCCAAAGAGCCGTCAAGTTGTCTTTTATCAAAGTTTGCAAGCTTTTTTGATGTAGAAAAGGGAGCAGTGATGCATGTGTATGTGGATCAAAGAGGCCAAAAACACAGGCACAAATCATGGCCGGTTAGCTCAGTTGGGTTAGAGCATGGTGCTAATAACGCCAAGGTCACGGGTTCGATCCCCGTACGGGCCAGCTTACGTAGTGTCTGAAGAGCCGACAAGCTCTTCTTTGGAAAAGTTAGCAGCCTTTTTTCTTTTGAAAAGTGGAGCAATGAGGCATGTGGCTCAAAGAGGCAAAATGTGCCATTCTGCCTCATGGCGCATTAGCTCAGTTGGGTTAGAATGTGGTGCTAATAGCTCCAAGGCAACTGGCCACGTTCTCCAGTATCCAAAGAGCCGTCAAGTTGTCTTTTATCAAAGTTTGCAAGCTTTTTTGATGTAGAAAAGGGAGCAGTGATGCATGTGTATGTGGATCAAAGAGGCCAAAAACACAGGCACAAATCATGGCCGGTTAGCTCAGTTGGGTTAGAGCGTGGTGCTAATAACGCCAAGGTCGCGGGTTCGATCCCTGTACGGGCCAGCTTACGTAGTGTCTGAAGAGCCGACAAGCTCTTCTTTGGAAAAGTTAGCAGCCTTTTTTCTTTTGAAAAGTGGAGCAATGAGGCATGTGGCTCAAAGAGGCAAAATGTGCCATTCTGCCTCATGGCGCATTAGCTCAGTTGGGTTAGAATGTGGTGCTAATAGCTCCAAGGCCACTGGCCACGTTCTCCAGTATCCAAAGAGCCGTCAAGTTGTCTTTTATCAAAGTTTGCAAGCTTTTTTGATGTAGAAAAGGGAGCAGTGATGCATGTGTATGTGGATCAAAGAGGCCAAAAACACAGGCACAAATCATGGCCGGTTAGCTCAGTTGGGTTAGAGCGTGGTGCTAATAACGCCAAGGTCACGGGTTCGATCCACGTACGGGCCAGCTTACGTAGTGTCTGAAGAGCCGACAAGCTCTTCTTTGGAAAAGTTAGCAGCCTTTTTTATTTTGAAAAGTGGAGCAATGAGGCATGTGGCTCAAAGAGGCAAAATGTGCCATTCTGCCTCATGGCGCATTAGCTCAGTTGGGTTAGAATGTGGTGCTAATAGCTCCAAGGCAACTGGCCACGTTCTCCAGTATCCAAAGAGCCGTCAAGTTGTCTTTTATCAAAGTTTGCAAGCTTTTTTGATGTAGAAAAGGGAGCAGTGATGCATGTGTATGTGGATCAAAGAGGCCAAAAACACAGGCGCAAATCATGGCCGGTTAGCTCAGTTGGGTTAGAGCGTGGTGCTAATAACGCCAAGGTCGCGGGTTCGATCCCTGTACGGGCCAGCTTACGTAGTGTCTGAAGAGCCGACAAGCTCTTCTTTGGAAAAGTTAGCAGCCTTTTTTCTTTTGAAAAGTGGAGCAATGAGGCATGTGGCTCAAAGAGGCAAAATGTGCCATTCTGCCTCATGGCGCATTAGCTCAGTTGGGTTAGAATGTGGTGCTAATAGCTCCAAGGCCACTGGCCACGTTCTCCAGTATCCAAAGAGCCGTCAAGTTGTCTTTTATCAAAGTTTGCAAGCTTTTTTGATGTAGAAAAGGGAGCAGTGATGCATGTGTATGTGGATCAAAGAGGCCAAAAACACAGTCACAAATCATGGCCGGTTAGCTCAGTTGGGTTAGAGCGTGGTGCTAACAACGCCAAGGTCGCGGGTTCGATCCCCGTACGGGCCAGCTTACGTAGTGTCTGAAGAGCCGACAAGCTCTTCTTTGGAAAAGTTAGCAGCCTTTTTTCTTTTGAAAAGTGGAGCAATGAGGCATG
>NW_027102594.1:0-16145 GCF_035609145.1 Eleutherodactylus coqui | reverse complement strand
GGGGGGTGAACACCAGGCTCTTTCCCACAATTCGTCCAGTACTCCTTCCAGTACTTAGCCCGGGGTGGGAGATCTTGAATTCCTTTCTTTGTTTCCTCCTAGTAGCATTTAGCTTGCGCCTTTTCTCTAACCATCTCTTGCCTTCCTCATCCACACTTTCATAGTGGGAGGAATCTTCAGAGTTGGTCTCCTACTCCCTCTGGATCCTCCTGTCCTCTTCATCTAACTCGCTGTCCCTCAAAGCCTCAGATACAAGATTCGCTTCGGGAATAGGGGCTACCATTGACCGATCTGCCACATGGGATCCTGCCAGCTCCCTGCTCCGTCTGCGTTTCTCATGATGCCTCTGCTGAGCAGCCATCTTTTGCTGGTTCTTCCCTGGCTCCTGAGTCCTTTCACGTCTGCTGGTCCCCTCTCCCCCGGAGGTCACATCATGACCCCCAACCGTAGGAGCTGAGACCACATTGGCAAAGGAGCGTGGACAGCTGGTAAATGGGTTACTAAGGTCACCACACAGGTTAAACGTAATCTCCGTACAGGAGGCAGCAAGATGACCCAGACCCCCACACAGAGCGCACTTCATGGTCTTACAAGCGGCGCTCAAGTGTGAGGGGTTGCCGCACCTGTGGCAGAGCTTCGCCTTCCCCAGGTAAAAGGCCAGGATACGATCCCTACAGAGGAAGGCTGCAGATGGTATGTGAGCCACTGAGTTCCCTGAACGCTTCAACTTGACCATAAATGCACATGCCTCGAACCATATGCCATGCTCATCCCTGTTCTTGGGCATGTCTGTCACTTCTCTGTACCGACTGAGCCACGTCACAATGTCATAGCAAGAAAGGGGCTCGTTACGGGTCAAAACGGTCACCTTTTTTACCTCATTCTGGCGAGACACCACCTGGACGCCAAAGTCTCGCCAGCCGGGCTCATTTTTCATCGGCTCGTTGTTTTCCCAGATCTCTAGACCCTCTGGGCAAACAAAACTGATGTCAAACTCAAACGTGTCATAGAGATAGACCAGGGCAAAGATGTCAACCGCCCTGAAGCCCATCTTCAGTAGAAGCTCCACTACCTTCCTCCTCAGGGGACATGCATCATTGCCTCTCCAGCAAAGATGGACCACATTCCTACGAGCTACGTCCTGCCCAGGTGTCGGTAGGGACCATACGGTTTCCCCCCTTTGTTCTCGGAAGGCCCCAAAGCCATGTCTCTCTATCCAGAGAGATAGGTCCCCCTCTCTTCCTCCAACTGTGATTGAACTCTCCCCGCTCCACAAAGCCCCCATGAGGTGCTGTTGCAAATCGCCCTCCCTACAGCCTGGAGACAAAGAGGACCCACCCCCTGCGGCAACACTGGCATAGCTGCTACCAGATGTTGTCGCCACTGGAGGAGCGACTGGAACCTGGGACCTCCCCCCTGACAACGTGCAGATACAGTACCTGCTTGTGCAGAAGGTGCCCCCATATTAGGAGCACCAAGAGCTGCCCAGGACTCTAAGCTCTTAACAGCATCAGAAACCCAGGCTGAACCAGGAGTATTCCCATTCACACTTGTATCCCTAATGCACACACCCTCACCATCCGGACCAGACCTTGGATCAGAACCAGGTACCGAGTGAGCCGTAGCAGACCTAGGAGGTAACATTCTGCATCCTGGGGGGGATTGGACAGCAATGCCAGCATGTAGCACAGGAGAAGAGGCAGTGGTGTCACCCGCAGGCGGTGATTGGCCTTTGTTCTACCTAGTGTGGTGCTTAGCTAAGATGTGCCAGCACGTATACCTTGCTGATTATGGTCTGGCCAACTAAATTGTTAGGGGGGTGACCACCAGGCTCGTGTCCGCAATTTCGCTTAATAGTGCAACCTGGGAGCCTCAGATGCAGCCATGCATGCTGCCCCTGCTGTTCCCTATCTATTTCTGTGGTGTTTTCATCACTTTCTGATGTTTTCAGGTGAATCCCACACCTGCTCCTATACAGAGCATGGGTCACCTTGAAAAATGCTTGAGTATTCTATTGACTTCAATGGGGTTCATTACTCGAAACGAGCTCTCGAGCATTACAAAAAGTTTGACTCGAGTAACGAGCACCCGAGCATTTTGGTGCTCGCTCATCTCTAGTCGAGACTCAAAAGCTGGTGCAAGACATTGAGGGTCAGCTCTTATAGCTAACACCACAAACATTCATATTCCATTCTCAAATGGATCAGACCAGAAAGGCCAATATGATTTATATTATTGTCTTGATCAGTAAGAGGTGCTTGTTGAACTGGCTGCTAGCCAAACCCCTGGGGATAAAAAAAATACTATACAAGAACTGAAATATCTCCTGAAAACGGAGAGAGTGGAGATTAAAAAAAAAAAAAAATGGAGGAATTTTGTAGAGAAATTTAAAGAGAGTGTATGAACCAGTTCACTAACACAACGTGGTACTATAGTCAAGACGACACAAACCGGCTGGGAATTTTAAAGTTAATATAACTCAGCATAGAAAGGAAAGGATCGCAAGAGAGGTACACTGTGAGTTAGTTAAGGGCTCCCACCCACCAGCGTTTTTTTACTGCGAAATTCGCAGCGTTTTTTTTTTTCTGCAGGGGTCTTTGGGCTATGGGAGTTGTAAAGCTAAAATCGCGATTGCGCAAAATCGCGATTTCGCGGTAAATCGCGATTTTGCGCGATCGCGATTTGAACATTACAAGTCCCATAGACCCCCTGTAGAAAAAAAAAACGTGCGAATTTCGCAGTGAAAAAAAACGCTAGTGGGTGGGAGCCCTAATAGTTATGAGTTTTATTATTGTTTTTATATAGAATATATTAAGAATTATGGAAGTTTATGGGAGAAGGCAATAGATAATGAAAAATGTACCGTATATACCGGCGTATAAGGCGACGGGGCGTATAAGACGACCCCCCAACTGTCACCTTATACGCCGGTATACAGTGGAGAAAAAAAAAATTCATTACTCACCTCCCACGGCGTTCTGTCGCGCTCCGGCAGGATGTCGCTCGCTCCGGCAGGCTGTCGCTCGCTCCTCGTCCCCGGCGCAGCATAGCTTTTTGAATGCGGGGCTTGAAATCCCCGCTTCCAGAAAGCTAATACACACGCCGGCAGCCATGACATCATTGAATGGCTGTGATTGGCTAAAGCACACGTGGCTTCAGCCAATCACACTATTCAATGACATCATTGAATGGCTGTGATTGGCTGAAGGCGCACGTGTTAGCAATCACACCCATTCAATGATGTCATTGAATAGTGTGATTGGCTGAAGCCACGTGTGCTTTAGCCAATCACAGCCATTCAATGATGTCATGGCTGCCGGCGTGTGTATTAGCTTTCTGGAAGCGGGGATTTCAAGCCCCGCATTCAGAAAGCTATGCTGCGCCGGGGACGAGGAGCGAGCGACAGCCTGCCGGAGCGAGCGACATCCTGCCGGAGCACGACAGAACGCCGTGGGAGGTGAGTAATAAATTTTTTTTTTTTACACTTTTTTTTTTTTTTGTATTACCGGCGCATAAGACGACCCCCGACTGCAGAGCAGATTTTTCGGGGCTCAAAAGTCGTCTTATACGCCGGTATATACGGTAAGTATGAGCTAGGCACATTTCTGTACAGAGATTACAAAGATGTAAAGATTATGACACTAACCAAATATAGTAATGGAAAAATAAGTCATATTTACTGTAAAAGAAACGTATGATACGCGATCTAAAATTTATGTCATCATTACTGCCTGTTCATGTAGGTTTATGTTTACCATGAAAATGTCAATAAAAAAAGTTTTAAAAAAATAAAAAAAACTTTTTTCTTTCACAAGAATATTTCATGGCGATTCTAGTCGTATTTCACCTCCTGAATTCAAATCTGTTGTTAGAATTGCCAATACATTTTTTTAAGTGGATAGTAAGTCTGTTACACTACAAGAGTACAGTTTGAAAACTGCACAAAAGACGGGAATTTCTACTTTCATCATCAAAAACAGATTGAAAGAAAAGGGGTTCCCACACTGCCTGATAAATGAAACCTACGAAGGAACAAAAATTGGAAATCTACCGTATATACTCGAGTATCAGCCGACCCGAGTATAAGCCGAGGCATCTAATTTTACCACAAAAAACTGGGGCAATTAGGTGCCTCGAGTGTAAGCCTATACTACACTCGGTAAAAAAACAAACAAAATGCAATACTCACCTCGTAGTTGGCATCTGTGCCCCCCACGCGATGGTCTCACCGGCAAGCTGCTCTGTAATTCTCCCCACTGTCAGCTCTCTCTACTAAACTGGGCTTTGAATTTCCCCACCGTCAGCAAGTAAGCGCTGTGTTTGGATCTAGCGCAGCCAATCACAGCCGGAGATTGATGAACCAAGCACAGCCATTCAGTGATGTCATTCACTGAACGGCTGTAAATGGTCGAGCGCCGACTGTGATTGGCTGGCACTCGATCCAATCACAGCGCTTATTTGCTGACAGTGGGGGAATTCAAAGTCCCATTTAGCAGAGAGAGCTGACAGCTGGGAGAATTACAGAGCAGCTTGCCGCACAGCCGGGGAGACCATTGCGGCTGCCGGCTGCGAGGTAAGTATTGCTTTTTTTTTTTACCTAGCTCGCTGGAGTATAAGCCGAGGGGTGGTTTTTAGCATAAAAAATATGCTCAAAAAGTCAGCTTATACTTAAGTATATACGGTATTTCAAAAGAAAAAAAATGAATAATCTCCATAGTTTTCGCCACAACTTTATTACTACATATAATCCATCTCATTCCGCTATAAAAGAAATATTGGAAAAACATTGCAGTTTATTTCTCCAAGACCCCTTCTTAAGGCAACAATGTCCCACAATTTTTTCACTGGGGCAGAAGAATCAACTGGGTAGCCCCAAGGTTTCTTCACTGTGAGGATTCTTAATCTCTAAAATATAACCTTTATTGAAAATAAAATCTAAAAAGACTTTTTACAAATCTGACATACACACACGAAAAAATCCCTCAACACTCAACAAGTGCTAGAGAGTAGGGGTGATGGGACCTGTGGCGTAGCCCTTAGGGTGTCCGGCCCTGTGAGGTACTCTTGTAGCAATTCAGCTCAATGCCACATATATCTTTGAGCACTCCTACGTTTAGCTAGGTCCCATACCACACTGTTCCTATAGTTTAGTATACTGGTGATTATCCTCCAATAGTCTATAAAACTATTATTCCACTAATAATTGTACACATACTGGATTTAGAGCTCCAGTCTATAATATATAGGAGTTCGAGGTCCCTCTAGGTTCCTGATGAAACTACTATACCGTAGCGGAAACGCGTTGAACTTATAATTATAAGTGGAATAATTGTTTCATAGACTATTGGAGGATAATCACCAGTATACTAAACTATAGGAACAGTGTGGTATGGGACCTAGCTAAACCTAGGAGTGCTCAAAGACATATGTGGCATTGATTTGACTTGCCACAGGGGCATTTTGCAGGGCTATATAGCTACCCGGTATTGCTCAAATATATATGTGGCATTGAGCTGAATTGCTACAAGAGTACATCACAGGGCCGGACACCCTAAGGGCTACGCCACAGGTCCCATCACCCCTACTCTCTAGCACCTGTTGAGGGTTGAGGGATTTTTTCGTGTGTGTATGTCAGACTTCTAAAAAGTCTTTTTAGGTTTTATTGTCAATAAAGGTTATATTTTAGAGATTAAGAATCCTCACAGTGAAGAAAAAATAATGTCCCACAAAAACCAAGAACCCCTTTTAGAAGCGCACGCATGCCTAAAAATATTCTTGCCCCAAGCAAAGTTAGAAACCTAAAACCATCCTATCAGCAAATCCCAATTTTTCCCAACATAACAGGCTGCTATATATGTTGTAAGAGGGAATGCTGGGGAAATATAAAGAACTAGTTTGTTACCTGCGACTTCATCTGTGCAGAATTTATATTTTTAAACCCTTTCTTATACAGCTGCGGTAAAGCTGCGGTATGATTGGTTGCTATTGGCAACAGACATTTTCTTTAAAATCACAATCCATGTTAATGTGTCTTTTGTTCAAGTTGTAAGGCAAAATCCGTGTATTTGTTTTTAACCACCCAGCTTTCATTTGTTATACTGCTGAGGTAAAATGAAAGCTGGGCTGTGATTGGTTGCTAGAGCTGAGTTTTAATTTCTTGCATAGCTGACACCAAATAAATCTGTCTTATCGCGCTCCCTAGGAAACGCTCTACATTTTCGGGATAAAACATAGCCTATGTCATTCCTCAAGATGCAAGCTATCACCCTGCCAAATTTCATCATAATTGCTTCAGTTGTTTAGTTGTGAAAAGATAATAAACATAGAGACATTTACTTTCACATTTATATTATTGCTATGGATATTCTATTTTTCTTACTATTGTAGAAGCACAGTACACAAAATGGCCTGTAGGTGGCTACAGACAATCATTCTTGAACCTGAAATGAGAGAGAACAGATGTGGGTGTCGCAGGTAGTAACATAAAAGGATTAGTTTCTGCCACACAGGGGAAAGCGGGCTAACAGCCGAAGAGAGAGGCTGCAGAGGGCAGTATCAGGAATTTGGACCCTGACCAGTTTGAGCCCATCACGTGGTCTGACAGTGGATGACGCCCTATAGACACCCCGGATGGGAATAGTGATGAACAATCAGTGGGTTGTGAAACTTGAAGTCATTCTATGTACAACAAGTGTTTGCTGTGATGTGGAATAAAGCTGGTGAAAGCCAGAGTTTAAAGAGAATTGAGTTTCCTGGGCCTTTATACACGTGGTGCCAATCATCCAGAATAGAAACGATGGCAATACTATAGTAATGAGTAACTCCCAGGTTGCCACACTATTTTTAAAAAATGAAACATTTTATAAAATGTAAAAATAATAATTTTTATAAGGGAGGGGCAACTTTGTTTTATTGAACTTCAACTTTTTCCTTTCTTATGCTGCACTCCTTTAATTGCTTATGTAATGCCCAAGAGTTCACAGTATTCCAAAACATTAGAACCTGTCAGGGTAAAACTGACATGCAATCTACTAGACCATGTGTCTTGTAGCTGATATTAGGGGCTTTGCCAGGCCTGTGGCTGCCACTGGTGCTCATCAGTTCCTTATAATCACCCAATGGAATCCTGATTGGCTGCAGACAGTGCCCCTCCCTGTTTTACCATTCAGATGCCTCAACATTAGGGGCAGAATGGAGAAACAATACTTGTAGCCCACTATTGCTCTCAAATGAAATTCAACAGGCAGTGGGATGACGTTTTTCCAACTTCTCTCTTTATTGTGTCAGTTAAAACAAGCAGATACGCCTTTCGGGGTAGGCCCCTTCATCAGTCGAGTTAGGTGAGATATAACTCTTGGGGCTGGAGAATACATCCAAAAGCGCTGGCGTTACCAGAAGGAGCTGCGAGCCTACCATGGAGCACTAGGAGAAGTAGACCACTTCTATGTGATCACAGCTGTATATTACTGTGGGTGACTCTTCCTAGTATATGACACTATAGTGATGAGATTGAAGGAAGACGCCCTTGCTGGGCTCAGTGGTGGAATACGATTCTTATAGTTATCATTTATGAAAGGATCATTTTCAAGAACAAGAAATATCCTAACAAATTCCACAAAGTACGGGATCCGCAGTGTGATTCTCCCCTCAATAGAAACAAGTTTAGAGACGCAGTGATATTTATCAGAGTGAAATACTCTATGTACACGGCTGATATAAAGGTGGGTTATCTGGATTATATTTGATTCTGGATAACAGATGTTTATCAGTAATTACATACATTTCTTATTTATCACTTAGTGCTCTAAATTGCTTTCCTTTTCTTGTGTATGACATGTCACTTTACTTTTTACCTTTTTTGTTTGGTGTGACAAAATGGGTTTAAAAAACGCCTTCTCTCATCTGTGAAGTTTTTGATGTCGTAGTAAATGTGATTTCCTAGCAAAACATTTCCCACATTCTGAACAAGAAAACGGCTTCTCTCCTGTGTGAACCTTTTGATGTTGCAGTAAATGTGATTTGCTAGCAAAACATTTCCCACATTCTGAACAAGAAAACGGCTTCTCTCCTGTGTGAACTTTTTGATGTTTGAGTAAACCTGATTTGCGAGTAAAACATTTCCCACATTCTGAACAAGAAAATGGCTTCTCTCCTGTGTGAACTTTTTGATGTTGGAGTAAATCTGATTTGCGAGTAAAACATTTCCCACATTCTGAACAAGAAAATGGCTTCTCTCCTGTGTGAACTCTCTGATGTTGCAGTAAAAATGATTTGCTAGTAAAACATTTCCCACATTCTGAACAAGAAAACAGCTTCTCTCCTGTGTGAACTCTTTGATGCTGCAGTAAATATGATTTGCGAGTAAAACATTTCCCACATTCTGAACAAGAAAATGGCTTCTCTCCTGTGTGAACTTTTTGATGTTTGAGTAAATCTGATTTGCGAGTAAAACATTTCCCACATTCTGAACAAGAAAATGGCTTCTCTCCTGTGTGAATTCTCTGATGTGTAACAAGGGTTGATTTCAATGTAAAACATTTCCCACATTCTGAACAGGAAAACGGCTTCTCTCCTGTGTGACTTCTCTGGTGATTAAGAAGGACTGTTTTCTGTGCAAAGCATTTCCCACATTCTAAACAAGAAAACGGCTTCTCTCCTGTGTGAACTTTTTGATGTTTGAGTAAATCTGATTTGCGAGTAAAGCATTTCCCACATTCTGAACAAGAAAAAGGCTCCTCTCCTGTGTGACTGCTCTGGTGATAAAGAAGGGCTTTTTTCTCTGCAAAGCATTTCCCACATTCTAAACAAGAAAATGGCTTCTCTCCTGTGTGAATTCTCTGATGTGTAACAAGGGTTGATTTCAATGTAAAACATTTCCCACAATCTGAACAGGAAAACGGCTTCTCTCCTGTGTGACTTCTCTGGTGATTAAGAAGGACTGTTTTCTGTGCAAAGCATTTCCCACATTCTAAACAAGAAAACGGCTTCTCTCCTGTGTGAATTCTCTGATGTGTAACAAGATATGTTTTACACACAAAACATTTCCCACATTCTGAACAAGAAAACAGCTTCTCTCCTGTGTGAGTTCTCTGATGAATAACAAGGTTTGATTTATGAGTAAAACATTTCCCACATTTTGAACAGGAAAACGGTTTTTCTCCTGTG
Organism: Eleutherodactylus coqui; assembly: GCF_035609145.1. NCBI lineage: Eukaryota > Metazoa > Chordata > Amphibia > Anura > Eleutherodactylidae > Eleutherodactylus > Eleutherodactylus coqui. Next base: position 6,980 of record NW_027102594.1, on the reverse strand, counting down.
TGAGTTCTCTGATGTTGAATGAGTTCTGATTTCACTGCAAAACATTTTCCACATTCTGGACAAGAAAACGGCTTCTCTCCTGTGTGAGTTCTCTGATGTCGAATGAGTTCTGATTTCACTGCAAAACATTTTCCACATTCTGGACAAAAAAACGGCTTCTGTCCTGTGTGAATTCTCTGATGTGTAACAAAGGCTGAACACGCTGTAAAACATTTTCCACATTCTGGACAGGAAAACGGCTTCTCGCCTGTGTGAATCCTCTGATGTGTAACAAGGATTCTTCTCTCTGTAAAACACTTCCCACATTCTGAACATACAAATGGCTTTTCCCCTGTGTGAATTTTTCGATGTGTAACAAGGGTTGATTTGCATGCAAAACATTTCCCACATTCTGAACATGAAAACGGCCTCTCCCCAGTGTGAGTTCTCTGATGTCTAACAAGATCTGATTTAGTACGGTAACGTTTAGCACATTCTTTACATGAATATGGCTTCTTTCCTGTGCAAGCTCTTTGATCTCCTCTTCTGTGACTTTCACCAGTCTGGGATGAATCAGAAGATGGGACCTGTGTAGGATGATCAGATGATGGATGTTTGCTGTGAAGGGCTGAGGAGATATCTGGGATAATGCTAAGTTCTTTAGATGTATCTTGCGTGATACCACAATCCTCTGCTTCACAATCTGCAGATATCATGCATCCCTCTGAGCTCCCGGCACCGACATCTGCCAAGAATAAAGCAGATTATTCTTTAAAACTATAAATCTTATAAATGATACTGATATTTTATAACATATCTATACAAATATGAAGTCATGTAGCAAAATGTAGTGATCAACTAAGGGTGCTCTTACACACGCTAACAGTCACTAGAGTAATCATTCAAAAGAGCCATTATGGACAACTGTTGGCCCATGTAAACATATGGTTCTGACAGAGCAAGTGAGTGAGAATCGCTCAGTTGTTGAAGTCGCTTGGTTTGCAGCTCTCTTAAACACCAAGTGATTGTCAGTGCAGAAAACATCACCAAAAACTACAGAAGTGAATCAGGACTTACAAGTAACTAATTCTGGTTTGTATTAATAACATAGGGGTCCAGGGGAATCTGAAAACAGGTAATGAAAAGTAACTTGAAGCAGAGTCCTCCACAAGCCTCAGGTTCCTGTCCCCGGTAGATCTCCGAGCCCAAGCTACAGAAATCGTATATTCTATACAGATGGAGTTCGGCCATTTCTGCACCAACATTAGGTTCTGTTTTTCCATAAAGAACAAATATAAATCTCCCATGAAGCAGGATGTCAGTAACACACGGTGTACAGTCAATGTAGAACTGCTCATCTATAAGACACCTTAGTACATTTAATAATTCTATATTCTGTCATGTCAGATGAGGACTAGGCTGAGGGAAGGAAGGCATGTGCCATTCAAGCTGGGCTGCCCCACCTCCTGGCACATGGGTACAGCCAACTAGTTTGCCTCCACTCTCAAAGTTATGGTGGCACCTGCTACTCCTCCTACAAGTGCTGACAGTCTTACAGTACTACTGTGTCCCTCTCTCTCACAGGCTGACAGAGGAACCTCACTCCTCCCTCCATGGCTCCAGCATTCACTCTAGTCCAAGTGATCACGGCAGGGGAAAAAAGTGAGGTAATGCTGTGAGTCTGAGAGAGAGCACACAATGGAAGATGATGGGGAAAAGTGGAGGATGATGGGTGCTGTTGGGCAACAGTGGAGGATGAGGGCTGTTCAGGTACATTGATGATGATGGGGCTGTTTGGGGAACAGTGGGGGATAATGCAGGCTTTTTGGAGGATGATAAGTACTGTTTGGAGGACCTTGGAGGCTGATAGGAGTTGTTTGGGAGACATAGGAGGATGATGGAGCCACTTGGAGATGGACATGAATGATTTGGAATCATATGTTTTGGTGTTTAAAGTTTGCTCTTGGGGCTGTGGGACTTTAGTTACACCACTGATTGGAGCCTCAAAGGAAGTTACTGCTGTGGGGCCACAGCAAGGGGCACTATTACATAAAGTGAAATCACAACGGGGGGCACTATTACTTAGTGAGACTATGGGCCTATTATTGGAGGGGGTACTGAAAAGTTCACTAGTGGTGGCAGCAGCAGCTTGATGGGGAAAGTGGGCGGAAGCAAGTTTTGGCTGCAAGAAACCTTAGTGGCAGTCTGGGCCCAGAGATGAAAATATTATATTATATAATATATTTATCCCAGTGCAGGTGGGGGGGGGGGGGGGTGACATTCTGAGTTTTGCTCTGGGGCCCCATGGCTTTATAGCCCACACCTGCTTCTACTCACAGCCTGCTCACTTCATAGTTCCCTGTGAGGTTGCAAGTTCTGGTCAGTAGACCTGTAGTTGGGCTGGGAAACATTTGTAAAACTGTGCCCTTAACCCCTTAGTGAGCACCCCATTGCCTTTTTACATCCTGTTCTGCTGGGATTTAATCCCCAAGGGTGTAAAAACATGCTTTCTTTGGGGATTAAAACTCTGCAGGCTCTGGATGTGACAGCTCCATGCTGTCGGTAGTCGAAAACCTGGAACTGTAATGGGAGGCAAAGGGAAGCCCGCCCCTCAGTCACGTGATTGCCGGTATCCAGTGGATACCGACGATCGCATTAAAGTCAATTGAAAGTAGAAAAAAAGTTAACGTTTCAGCTCACCTTACAGATCCGTGAGAGGAGCTTAGGATACTCACCCCCATCCTCCGTGACTATCCGCGGCGTCCTGGTCCTGCAGGACCTGACACCAGCATCTGCGCATGTGCACCAAACGTCATCATGTCACATGCACAGGGCCGAGATGCCCGGGAAATTTAGAAACTCGCTGCTAGTATGAGTAGTCGAGAGCATGGATCTGTCACTGGCAGCCGCTGTATGCAGTTCTCAGTCACATGATCACGGTTAGCCAATAGATCAAGTTAAAAAAAAAGTTTTAAAAAAGTATAAAAAAAAAAACCTTTGTGTCATCTCCCCTTATGGATCATATCCGTGAAGAGAGATGAAATTAGGTACCTAAGGCCACTGGACCTTACCACATCTTCTGTGCACGCGCTCGTCACCAAAATGGTGGACACATGCGCTAAAGCCGGATACTAAAAGTAGCCGAGAGCCTGGAGTTCTTACGGGGAACCGCAGTATGTGGTTATTGGTCACGTGACCACGATTATCTAATGGATAACGAGGATCATGTAAAAGTTAAAAATAAGCTAAGTTTCACATCCAGTCACCCATCCGAACCGTGAGGGGAGGTAAAAGTACTTACCTGCAGCGATGTCCCCCAATGAGATCTTTATCTGCGGATCTTTCCCCAGCTATGGCGCATTTCGCCTGTCGTCAAAATGGTGGACGCAAGCGCAGAAGCTGAGGAGGGCCAAGGAAATTTAAAATCTCCTCGCTTCTGGCTACTAAAGGAAGCGGAAAGGCTGAAGCAGTGACTGAGGGCCACAGTAAGTGGTTAACGGTCACGTGATCGCCATTATCCAATAGATAATGGCGATCACGTAAAAATTAAAAGACGGTTAAAAGTTCGATGCTCCATTCAGTTTGGGCCCCGTTGTGCATCCAGACAGAAGATTAGGACCACAATGGGTATGTTTCTGAACACGGGACAAATGGGGGTATCTATGTTGGGGTGCAAGTCTTCATTCACATGTGTGCTGTACAAAAAAGCTCTTGTAACTTTGGCAGTTACTAAGATCTGTTGGAATTAGGAGGGGGAATATTGGGAATCATAACCCCCTCCTCCAAAGTAAGTCTCCTTCTTTTGAAGGAATTTTCATATCTTGTTATTAATAGGCTCTGTGAGCGCAGGAAAGAATTTTTACTTAACGAAAAATCTCTTTGCATTTTATATGGGGTTCCCATGATGGATCCCTGAACTGTTTCCAGCGGCTCTCCTCTTGTGAAGAGAGGATGTTTTTCAACACAGAACTATGGAAGATCAACACTGAGGTGAGATATTTGGTTTGCTATACCAAAAATCATCTTTTTCCTTTTTTGGATTAAAAAAAGGGGATCCATTATTTTTTTTCTCTGGCGCTTTTTCCTTCCTTCTTTCTATTTTTAAAATGACACAATTGCCAAAAAAATCAAAAGTTGTAATTTTTTGCTTCGATTCAAAATGACACCTATGATGCCTTTGCAATATTGGCTTGGTGCAGGAAGACAAAATATTCCTCAAAATGTTAACAATTAAATGTTGGATTTGTACGTGTCCTAAGTGGTTAAAAAAATGAAATGTGCATCCAGAATAAAGTAAATAGATAAAAACGTACATCTTATCAAAAATTTCCATATTATGTTTGCACATATTTGAATTATTGCAGTTGGAAATGTGAAAAAAATGAATTTTTTTTCAAAATTTTCCCAATCTTGACACTCTTAATAAATATACACGAATTCTATCGGTCCATTTTTACCGCCTAATTAAAGTACAATATGCGGTGAAATAACGGTGTCAGAATCATTTGGATATGCAAAACCTTTACGGAGTTATTCCATGTAAAAGTGACACATGTCAAATTTCCAAAATTTTGCCTGGTCACTAAGGCGCAAATAGGCTTCGTCACTAAGGGGTTAATGTGCTCGTCTGAAACTGGTCATATAAAGAGGAAATACAGCTCCTGGTCCTGTATACATTCACAGAGCTTGAGGCTGGTGCTCTATTAATGTACTGAGCTTGTTTCTGGTATTGCATCTATGTACTGAGCTTGGCTCTGGTGTCTATATACGGAGCTTAGTTCTGGTATTCATCTATGTACATCACCAAGGTTGGCTATTGTACTATAATCATGTTATGATCTTGATTCTGGTGCTGTATCTATTGAGCTTGACTCTGGTGATGTAATCCTCAGCAGAAAATCCATTACGTGGGAACACACCCTTATGTTGGTCCGCTACTCACGGGCCTGTGTTATATTCCTGCCCCACAGTCTAAACTTTGCCAGCCAGCCCCTGACCATTACACAGAGCTGCCATGAGATATATTGGGCTCCCATATAATGAGATTAATGAGAGTCCCAGGGGACGGGTGGGGGATGGGGTTGAAGTCTTTAGTGGGAGGTGGGGTGCAGAATGGCCAGTGGGAAGCAGAGTAACCAATCCCTTACCACTGGGGAAGCTCCCTAAAGGGATCCAACCCTCCTGAGATACAATTCCTACTGCTAGTGTGCAGAGTGCTGGTGATCACTGACTTGGCTCAGGACATATTGATATCTTTACTGACAGGCAGGCAGCAGCCAGCGGTCAGCGGGGGCCTCTGTAACCATTTATCCTGCCCTGATGGAGGTCCGGCCCTTAGAATATTCCTGATTCTGAACAAACTCTTTGCAGCCATTAGAGAACACATCTGTAAGCCGTTACTTTATCTCCAACCCCCTTATAATCGGCTCAGACGTTATATTAGGATGAAACTACTCGGAATCTGTTTCCCAATTGTGCCCATTTATGGCAACTGGAAGAGTATTACGGGGAGATCACACACTGCGGGATTGTATAATCTACAGTACAGTGTAAGGGAGTGGGATTCTAAGAAACCGCATTCACTCACAGCTGAGAGATAAGGATGTGACACCTGAAATAGGATTTATCTGGTCGGCCATATTGAGATGGCTGAGTGTGAGTTGTGCCCGAGAACTCCAATTGGATATCACATGGACACATACGGACTGTGTGCTGCCCCATGCTGGCAGGCAGTAGACATTGCATGTCCGATTCTGGTCCATGAATCAAACCAGAATAGGACATGCTGGGAGTTTTATCATGTCCATGTTAATAGTATCCAGCTTGTACTAAATTACCTGAAAGCACTGCGGAATAAGTTGGCTATACAAATAACACGATTTACTTATTCATCAAGGTCTATGTCTCCATCTTCGGTATTTAACAGACAGATAGCGGCTGGAAAGAGACCTGGAAGGTTGAAACGTTGCCTATATATTTGACTATGGAACAACAAAGTTTTTTTGCTTCAAGGAAATCCCTATCCCCATTTATGCTGCCACAGCACACTCTCTATTTTACTACAATTTAGGAGTTGAAGGTTTACAGCTCCCTGGTTGGCTCTGCATACTTTTCTCCAAAAATACCCCCCCCCCTTATTGGGTCAAGGTGTGAGTGCTGCTGGGCACTCTACTTTTGTTTGGACTCCATCTTCGGTATTGTGATCAGTGCTGGTTACATCAGAGCAAGAGTTGGTCAGTGTAAAAGGACCCTTAGTACTGGAGCTGGAAAACCGTTTCTCCCTTATCAGTATAGACCTCATATAATGAATAGTAGTTCCCGCTCACATAGGGGTGTTTCATGTCCGTGCCGTAAATGCCCATCATGTGTTATCACCTATAATGGTATCACATGTCATGCATATTTAGTTTGTACTCCGTCTGAATGGGGGAATATACAGCGGAAACTGATAGATCCCAGAGCTTATAAATCTACATAACTATCTGCAGCCGCTGACCGAGGAGAATCTGTGAATCCTCTCTGCTGTATTTAGTGGTTACTACTCACCTGGGCGGTTACCTGTAGCAATCCCCTCTTTACACCGCTGATCACCCTTCACATTTGTCTCTGTAGTATTAATATCGGTCAGATCTTCATCCGGATACAAAAGCTGTGAGACAAATATTGTAAAAGTCAACAGACGGTTGGAGAAGTCATGTGGAAGGTTTTACATGACCTGAAAAGATCATTAATCAGCTTGACGACCAAAAATGACCTGACAGCAGCAGTTATCAGTCATGTCGCAGTGGATGCCCTTTTTAGACTACAACTGCTCCTTTAAGGGATTCTGTCACCAGCTTCATGCAGTTTGACTTGGAGTTCATCTGCAAGTCAAACTTTAAAAAGTTGGTCCAAGCATCATCCTTCAAGCATAGGCACTCGATTTCTGAGTGCCATGAAGCCAGGAGTTCGAGAACGTGAAGTTATTTTGGTTTGTTCCAGAGTTAGCTGTCTCATGAAAC